>NW_027601303.1:247500-278500 GCF_053455715.1 Rhinoraja longicauda
TGCTGGGACCCCAGCTATTTACAATATATATTAATGATTTGGACGAGGGAATTGAATGCAACATCTCCAAGTTTGCGGATGACACAAAGCTGGGGGGCAGTGTTAGCTGTGAGGAGGATGCTAAGAGGCTGCAACGTGACTTGGATAGGTTAGGTGAGTGGGCAAATGCATGGCAGATGCAGTATAATGTGGATAAATGTGAGGTTATCCACTTTGGTGGCAAGAACAGGAAAGCAGACTATTATCTGAATGGTGGCCGATTAGGAAAAGGGGAGATGCAACGAGACCTGGGTGTCGTGGTACACCAGTCAATGAAAGTAGGCATGCAGGTGCAGCAGGCAGTGAAGAAAGCGAATGGTATGTTGGCATTCATAGCGAGGGGATTTGAGTATAGGAGCAGGGAGATTCTGCTGCCATTAAGGGAGTACAGAGAAGGTTCACCAGATTGATCCCTGGGATGGCAGGACTTTCATATGAGGAAAGACTGGATAGACTCGGCTTGTACTCGCTGGAATTTAGAAGATTGAGGGGGGATCTTATAGAAACTTACAAAATTCTTAAGGGGTTGGACAGGCTAGATGCAGGAAGATTGTTCCCGATGCTGGGGAAGTCCAGAACAAGGGGTCACAGTTTAAGGATCAGGGGGAAGTCTTTTAGGACCGAGATGAGAAAGGTTTTTTACACACAGAGAGAGGTGAATCTGTGGAATTCTCTGCCACAGAAGGTAGTTGAGGCCAGTTCATTGGCTATATTTAAGAGGGAGTTACATGTGGCCCTTGTGGCTAAAGGGATCAGGGGGTATGGAGGGAAGGCAGGTACAGGATACTGAGTTGGATGATCAGCCATGATCATATTGAATGGCGATGCAGGGACGAAGGGCCGAATGGCCTACTCCTGCACCTATCTTCTATGTTTCTATGTTTCTATGTAGGATGTAGCGAGTGAGGTGAGGGCGAAAGAGGACTTTATTGATTAGGAAGAATGTTGCGGCAGCAGACCGAGATGATATGAGCCATGGTTCGTTCACGAAAGTCTCTATTGGTGGAGCGATTAAATAAAAATGTGCTGATCACCTTGTTGGGTGGGTGAATTGTTGGGGGAGGGGTTCGGGCGGGTGAAAATAGTCAGCGGTAATTGGAGGAGCGCAAATGCCAAGAGATTACAGGTAACTAGACGGCTAATAATGTAGTCATTTTGGGGGATTTTAACTTTCTAAATATATTTATAAATTCCAAATATTTGCTGTCAAAGGAACATCCGTAAATTGGGATGCTTTGAAAAATGTTGTGATAAGAGTTCAAGGCATGCATGCTCATATTAAAGACAATGACAAGGCAAGTGGGAGCATCGAAGCTTGCATGATGAGAGAATCTGAGGCTCTGGTCAGGGAAACGCAGGCAGCTTGGGATCGATCTAGGTACGTGGGATCAAGTCTATTCCCAGAGGAGTTTTGGGAATTGAGGAGCGTACCAAAGGAGGAAATCAGGCGGGTATACAGGGACCAAGAGGTAGCCCTGGCAGATAATATTAAGGGAGATTCAAAGTTCTAATTTATATCAAGGGAAATAGGGCCCTTTAGAAACCAAAGCGGTCATCTCAGTGTGGAGCCACAGGAGATGTACAACGTTCTTATTGAGTATTTTACCTCTGTGTTTAATGTGGAGCAATAAGCGTAAAGCAGGGAACGTGGGACAATTAATGGAAGTGTAGAGTACAGTCTATATTACTGTCGAGGTGGTGCTGAATACCTCAAGGTGTATGAAGGTGGATATATCTCCAGGGTCTGATTAGTTATGTCCGAGGTCAGTGTGGGAAGGTAGACTAGAAATTGTAGTTGCCTTGGCTCAGCTATACGAATTATCATTAGATACAGGTAAAGTGCCAGGCGCCGGGGTGGGGGGTGGGGGTAGCTATGCCATGCCTGCACTTAAGAGGAGCTGCAAAGTAAACCATGGGAAGTATAGACCAGTGGAACTAACGTCTGTGGTAGGCAAATTACTGGAGAATATTGAGGGGGACAATATATCCATATTGGGATTGATAAGGACTGATTGCGCAGAGTTAGCTTAGCTTTGTACATTGGAGATATGATCAGGGTCATTAACCAAGTCAGTATAACACTGCTCCACCACTATTCCTCTCTCCTATTTCCCCTCGCCCTAACTCCTTAGTTTTCTTTTTCTCTTTTCTCTCCCTGCAATCTTCACCATTCTGCAGTATCCCCTCCCTACCCATGTCTCTCACCTGCTCCTTGGATGAGACTCGATGATTCCTTGTTTGATAATTCTCGGTTATGGTGGATTTCGCCACTTGGGTCCGTTCCAGGGCCGTGAACCATGTCTCCTATTCCTCTCCCTCTGGACTGACATTGCTCCCTTTCCTCTTCCGCGGGCTCACATTCCAGTGAGGTTCTGCTCTCCGTCCGACTTTGCTTTTCTGTCGTTGATCCTGTGTTCTGACCATCTTTCTTTGAAGAGGTGCCTGGCCAAATTCTTGTGAGGACCTTGACAACTTGAGTTAATTTCCCACCTGAAAAAAAAACATTAATTGCAGGTTGCAGAGCAATTTCAAATTAAGAGACCCGCAGGTTGGGAATAACTGGTAGCGATATGAGCTGGCATTCTGGGGCAAGTGGAAGTGAATGATCGTCTTAGAAACAGAGCACGAAAACAGGCACTTTGGCCCAACCTAACTAAAATGCCCCATCTATGCTAGTCCCATCAGTCCAAGGTTTGACCATAATCTCTCTAAACCACTCTGTCCAAATTTATTTTGGGGAAAAGATTTAATAGGAATCTGAGGGGTACCTTTTTCACACAAAGTGTGATGGGTGTCTGGAACAAGCTTCCAGAGGAAGTAGTTGAAGAAGGGACTATCCCAACATTTAAGAAACACTTGGACAGGTACAGGTTTGGAGGGATATGGGCCAAACGCGGGCAGGTGGGACTGGTGCAGCTGCGACATGTTGGCCGGTGTGGGCAAGTTGGGCAGAAGGGCCTGTTTCCACTCTGTATCACTCTATAACTCTCTGACATGTTATTATTCTGCCCGCTTCAATTTACCACCTCGGATAATAGTCTATTGTCTATTGACAGCTTGTTCCATATGCCCATCAATCTGTGAGAAGATGTTAACCCTCATGTTCCTATTAAATGGTACCCCTCCCATCTGAAGCGCCCGCCCTTTGGATTATTCAGCTCTGAGGAAAAATGCCTGTGCGTACACCCTTTCTATTTCCCCCCATTATTTTATACGTCTCTATAAAATCAGCCTTCAATCTCAATATTTCATCATACTTAATTTCACATGTCCCTAGGTACAGTGAAATGCATTGTTTTGCACATAACCCGGTAATATCATACAGTAATAACTCGCCTCGGCAATACACAAGAGTCGCCGCGTTAATCAAACAGATCTACTTGCTGCTCGCAGCGGCGAACCAGGTCGGCCGCTGCACGTGGCCACAGACGCCACCCCACCCCCACCCCATCGCTCCCCTTTGTTCTCGCCGTCCCCCGATGGTTCCCCTTTTGTTACCGGCGATCTCCCTTTTGTCCCTCTGTATCCGGTGGTCCTCTGCCTGGTCCCACATTTGTTCTGGGCTACCTCATCACCTTCCCCTCACCCCGCTGAGTCTCTCCTCTCCTGTCGTCCTGCAATCTGGAATGGGCCAACATTCCCTACTGAACATTTCAACTGAGCTGGGAGGACAACGTGTTTTGGACAGACCCGAGCACCACACTCGAGATGAACAAATAATGATGGCTCCTGCACACTAAAGAATAAAGTTCTAGCCTGCCCAACTTCTTTCTGTAGCTCATGTCCTCGGGTACTAGGTACATCCTCGTAAATATTATTTCCACAACGTTCCATCTTAATACTATCTTTTCTGAAATAGGGTGACTAAACTGAACAGAATACAAGTGCGGCCCATGTCTTGTACAACTGTAACATATGTTCCAGCTTCTATATTAAGGCCAGCGTGCTAAAGACCTCCTTCACCACTATCTACCCGTGATGCCATCTTTTGGGGAATTAAGTACTTGTACTCCTGGATTCTCTCCAGGGCGTTCCCTTTCAACGTGAATGTCATATTCTGGTTTGACTTCACAAACTTATATGTCCAAACTTGCTAATCATACCTTGTCATCCCCATTGAATTAATTTCTTCAGATGAGACAGCACTGGGCCCAACAGGGACCCCAAGTAGCACACCATTCACAGACCTCCAGTCTGAAAAGCAATCTTCCACCATCATTCTGTTTCCAACCATCAAGCTAATTCTGTATCCAGTTAGGCATCTCCCCAAGGACACCATACGATCTAACCTACCACAGGGAATCGTATATGCTGAAATCTGTATAGACTATGTCTCTGGCTCTGCCCTCAACAACCTTCTCAGGTACATCTTCAAAAGAGCCATTCAAATTCGTGAAACCTCCAAAGCCAAAACAATGGTGACTATCCCCAATATCTGTCTTTTCAAATGCACATACATCTTATATCCTCTCCCATAACTGTCTTACCACAAACATTCGGCTTATTCATCTATAGTTTATGCTTCACGTGGTTCCCAGTCTTGAGCTATCAGGTTTTTCTTTGCAACACTTCTCAAACAGAAGCACAGCATTATCTACCCTCAAATGTTCTGCACTTCACCGACGGTTAACGACGATTCACATATCTCAGCCAGGGCTCCTGCAATTTATTCTCGAACTTTCAATAACAGCCTTAGATACATCTAATCACAGATCCCAGAGATTTACGTATCTTCATACTGTTAAGGACATCCAGCACCACCTCGACTGTAATGCAACTGCACTCAAGACTTGAAGTTTTTCTGTATGCCAAATGCGGAGGAGAAATTATAATTGAAGACCTTGTCCATCTCCTGCAGCTCTACACATAGATGGCCACTGAGGGTATCCTTTCACTCTCCAGTTAACCCTTTACATTTAATATTCTTGGAAAGTCTATTTGACTTATCCTTAATTATAAGTGCCATCATGTGCACCCTTTTTGCCCTCCTGATTTTATTCTTTATGCTCCTCAACCTCTCACAGGTCTCCCAGGAAAGCATTGACCTAGACCTAACCCATGTCCCCTTTTCCCTAAGAAGAGCCTCGAATTCTCACATCAAGCTGGGTTCCTCACTAATAACATGCATATCTTTAAATCTCGCTATCACAATTTAAAAACTTCCCCTTTCACACGACCCTTTGCCCACAGACGACCTACTCCAATGACTGTTCCTATTTCCAACTGTCAAAGGTGGACTTCCTCCATCCAATTTAGAATTTTACATTTAAGGCCAGAACTGTTCTTTTACAGAGGTTTCAAAGCTAATTGAATTGTAGTCATTGGTCACAAAGTGGTCATCAACCGACATCTCAGTTCGAACTATCTGAATACTACTTTGGGTTATGTCCGCCAGTTTAAACCGTCCTTTGCAGCACTTTCAAAACTGCCCACGCAATGTTAGTCTCCTTTCAGTTCAGGTCACCTCTATCCCTGAAAAATCCAAATTGTGCAAATACCTGAATCTCTGATCTTTGCACCAACTGTCCTCAGTCGTGCATTCATTTTAACAGTACGTGCATAAACGTCACACGTACCGAAGTACTGTGAAAGGCTTGGTTTTGCATTCAATCCAAACAGTTCAGATGGACCACACATAGATACAATTAGTTAAAACTGAAGAGCAGATGAAGCAAAGGTGGTGATACAGAGTGCGGAATGTAGTTCGCAGCATGGTAGCGCATCAGTTCATTAGAGAAAGTGCAATGTCATTGATGGGGTAGACGTAAACAAGTAAAATGTAAATTGGGAGAACAGGAATACATCCCTAGCTTATGAGAGGTTGGTTCTCGAATTCGATAAGATCGTGGAAGAAGCTGGCCTTGAATCAGGTGCTATGTTATCTCCAGATATCCAATATAAAATATGGATGCTTGTTACTTTGAGATAATCTGATAATTTTGTTCCAAGTTTTACCAATTTTGGCCTTTCAGTTATCTACCAAAATTGTGATCACTTGACTCTACCGCCGGAACTGGATTTGAACCAGTATTTGTGGATGATTACTCAACATGTTTTGCGGAGAAATGAGATTTCAAATTTAATCCTGATAAGGGCAAATTTACGCATGTTGGAGGGACATATAAAACCAGGATATTTACCATGAATGAATGACAAGGGCCAAGAGACTATTGAGAAACACGCGTACAAATCCTTAGATCCCTAAAGTCAGCAGCACTTTGGTAATTTGTACTACATTCCTACTTTGGTAACCTTTGACATAGGTATTGCCTGTACACCATTATCTCTTTGCCTTGTCACATTTGGATGAAAGATAATGGTGGCAAGAGAAGAGATAAGGAAAGACATAGGCCTTGGGGTGATGGATGGATGTGAGGGATGGACTAGCAGGGAAATAAGGGAGGCGAAGTGTGAAGCGATAAGAGTATTAAGATAAGGGTAAGTCAGCAAATGGGATTTAATGGTGGCAGACCAGACAGGAGGACTGCAAAGAAATGAATTATTATAGAGCAGGAGTGTGGGTATGAGGTAATGTAAAGAAGATAAGGTTTCGAATAATCCTATAAACATAGACTGCCCGATGCACTAAGTGGACAGTCAGGGCAGTCAGGCGGTTGACTTCCTGATTGTTCCAGCCGTTGTTTGCAAATAAAGGATTTTAACTTGTCGAAGAATTCTCCGTGTCGCCTGCCTTAATTTCGAAGCTGAAGAAAACCACGACAATAACAGCAGAATAAGAATGCACATGATTCACAGCAATGTGGTCCTCTAAATTCAAAGCTCATTTACGGAGAAGACAGACGTTTGTTATTCTGGCTAGGGGTCTATGGAAACACTGGGGTGCACAGTTTTAAGCTGAAAGGGGTAGAATTGAAAGGTGATGTGCGGGTGAAGTTTTATTTTACACAGAGGATGGTGGGTGCCTGGAACGCGCTGCTAGGTGTGGTGGTTGGGACAAATACGATAGTGGTATTTAAGAAGCTCAAGGATATGCAGGTGGATATGCAGGGAATGGAGAAATATAGATTGTGTGAAGGCAGCGGAGATGAGTTTCACTTGGCATCGGTCCGCATGGACATTGTGGACCAAAAAGACCTTTTCTGTCCTGTGCGTTACTATGCTCTATCTACCTTTGTTGATCTATGTATAAAATCGCTACGTACTATTTTCCATTTGGCCTTGTTACTTCAAACACGTCCCTTGCATCCTGTAATCTTAATGATATAATGCAATTTTATTTAAATGGCTTGTTTTGATCTTTCTTTCTCATGTAGACCTTTTCAGATTATTTCTCTCTCGCTGCGTGGCATAAACACGGAAGTCACACAGCACAGACAGAGGTGCTTCGGCCAAACGTAGACTTGTCGACCAACCTGCCCTACCTGAGCCAGCCCTATTTGTCCAAGTTTGCCTTTATCACTCCAAACCTTCCTCGTCCATGTACCTGCCCAAATGTCAGTAAAATCGTGTTATTGTACGTGCCTCAACTAGCAATTCATTCCACATATCCACCACCCTCTGTGCCCGAAGTCATTTTTAAAGGGGAATGGAAACACAGGAACCCATCCCCCACACCCGCTGGGCCCCCTTAGTTGCTGCCATCCCCCATTGGATCTCTATTTGTTATCAGCGACCTCCCCGAGAGCCCCCTGTTCATGGTGGCCCGCTGACGGGTCCCATCTTTATTCGCGGCGACTTCCCTTGAGTCCCTCTTTGTTCTCGGTGGCCCTCTGCCCGGTCCCACCATTTTTCTCGGTGCCTCCCGCCGAGTCCCTCCTCTCATGTTGTCCTGCAGTCTGGAATGGGCCAACATTCCCTCTTGAACATTTCAACTGAGCTGGGAGCCCAAGAGGTTTTGTACAGACCAAAGAGCACCACAATCCAGATGAACAAAGAATAATGTCTCCTGCACACCAGAGAATAAAGTTCTAGCCTGCCCAACTTATTTCTATTGCTCATGTCCACGGGTACTAGGAACATCCACGTAAATTTTCTCTGCACAAACTTCCATCTTAATGCTATCTTTTCTGAAATAGGATGACTAAACTGAACAGAATACATATGCGACCAATGTCATGTACAACTGTAACATATGTTACAATTCTACATTGAATTATCCGAATGATTAAAGTCAACATGCCAAAAGCCACCTTCACCACTATCTACCCATGATGCCATTTTTTGGGAATTAAGTATTGTACTCGTGGATTCTCTCCGGGGCTTTTCAATTCAACGTGAAGGTCCTATTCTGCTTCAGCGTCACAACCTTACATGTCCAAACTTGCTAATCATACCTTGACATCCCTATCGAATTCATTTCTTCAGATGAGACAGCAGTGGGCCCAACATGGACCCCAAGTGACGCACTATTCACAGACCTCCAGTCCTAAAAGCAATCTTCCACCATCACTCTGCTTCCAGCCACGAAGCCAACTCGGTATCCTGTTGGGCACCTCCACGAGGACACAAATGATCTAACCTACCACAAGCAATCCTATAGGCTAAAATCTGTATAGACTATGTCTCTGGCTCTATTCCCAACATCTGTCTTTTGAAATACACATACTGTACATATTGTACATATTGTCCACCTCGCCGGCACCCCAGGGAGGCTCAAGCCAGCGGCCTGGGGCCCGTACCCGGGGCTTGCGGAGCAGCAGCAGCCGGCGCTCCCCGCCCGTGGGGCTGCGGACCACCGCCCGGGAAGAACAGCCCCGGTCTCGACCGTCCCCCAAGCCATGGGATCAGCCGCAGGACTGTCCCCGCCCCCACGATGTCTCCACTGTCTTGTGTGCATGCCACAAGTACAGTCGTCAAGTCGTTGGTTCCAGCGGCTTAGGGCTTGTCTGCCTAGCATCTCAAGCCAGGGTTCGGCTGATTGCATGAAGGAAACCACCAGAAGGTTCAACGGGCAGAAAGACGATCCCAGCAAAGCGTCGTGGAGCACAAACAGGGCAGAGTGAGATACGTAGGGCATTTCTGACCATCCACTGCATCCTGACCTGTCCCCAGCCTTCCCGACTATGTCTTGCTGCTGCAACCCGATAGGCCAGGACAAGAGAGTGAGGCCGACGATCTGCGCAACTCCCCCTCACTTAAATCCAAGTCAAGCGCAAGTCATGACTTCAACCTCGGCCAGCATACCGCAGCTGGCGGGGATCCCAATGAGCGGTCGAAATAATAAGATTGAAAGTGAAGTCATGGTCATCTTCGAACCCGAAGGACAAACACCAACAAACACTGTACATCTTACCACTTTATGTCCTCTCACGTAACTGTCTCACCACATACACTAGGTTTACTAATCTATAGTTTATGCTTCTCGTGGATCCTCGTCTCGAGTTATCAGAATTTTCTTTGCAACACTTCTAAAGCATAACTACCTGCACCAAAACACCATCCTGGAAAGTTTCCAGTCAGGTTTCAGAGCCCACCACAGCACAGAGTCTGCCTTGTTGAAGGTACACAACGACCAGCTTCTCGCCATCGACTCCGGCGACTGTGCAATCCTGCTCCTTCTCGACCTCAGCGCAGCGTTCGATACAGTGGACCACACCATCCTTATTGACCGTCTCCGGTACGCGGTTGGCATTGATGGCACTGCCCTGAGCTGGTTCGCTTCGTACCTCAAAGATAGGAGTTTCGCCATCAACATAGGCAGTTATTCCTATGCTCCAGCTAGCCTCTCCTGCGGAGTTCCACAAGGCTCCATCCTAGGCCCCATTCTCTTCTCTCTATACATGCTCCCCCTTGGCCAAATCATTCAAAGGCACGGCATTTTTTTCCACTGCTATGCCGATGACACTCAGCTTTACCTCCCCCTGAAACCCAACAACCAGTCAAATTTAAACAGCCTCTTACACTGCCTTGAGGACATAAAATGTTGGATGGCACAGAACGTGATGACGCAGTTGGATGACGTGATGGCGCGGTCCAGTCCAGTCGCCGTCGTGGTAGCTCTGCGGGAACTGTGCGTTTTAAACTGGTATGTTTACTTTAAAATTATCCCTAAGTGCTCTAGCGTGTGCTAGCACTTAGCATTAACCAATGTACGACCGGGAAACGCTCGTAAAATTAAACTCGAGCGCTACTGGAGCACTATTAAACAGAAAACTACTCACCGATATACCGATAGAGATCATCAAAGGAGCGCACCGCGGCAGCAGCAGTGGGAGCGCAGGTCAGTGGGAAAGTCGGAAAAAAACACCGAGGGAAGCGAGGGGGGATTCGGAACAGGCTGAGAACCCAAGCCTTACGTCCACCTCTGCCCAGCATAATTCTGGCCAACGTCCAGTCCCTGGAGAACAAGCTGGATGACCTCAGGGCAAGGATCAGATTCCAGAGGGACATAAAGAACTGTAACATCCTTTGTCTGACCGAAACATGGCTGACCCCGCTGGTGCCTGGCCAGGTGATCTGCCCATCCGAGTCCTTCACTGTTTTCCGGGCGGACAGAACGGAAGAATCCGGGAAATCCAAGGGCGGAGGAGTCTGCTTCTTGACCAATAATAACTGGTGTAATCCTGGAAATATTAAGACGCTTTCTCGTTCCTGCTCGCCGGACCTGGAACATCTAACTATCTCATGCCGACCATTCTACCTACCCCGGGAGTTCAGCTCGGTGATAATCACAGCCGCCTATATCCCACCGCATGCGGACACCGACGTGGCACTGTCCACCCTACACGATGTGTTGTGTCAACACCAAAACAAGAACCCTGATGCGGCTGTGCTGGTGGCTGGAGACTTCAATAGGGGAAATCTCAAAAAGGTCATGCCCAACTTCTACCAACACATCACGTGTGTCACCAGGGGGGGGGGAAGAACGTTGGACCACTGCTAGACGCCGTTCAGGAAAGGCTACAAGGCCGTTTCTCTCCCTCCTTTTGGGAAATCTGACCACGCTGCCATTTTCCTGCTGCTGGAGTACAAACAACGGATAGTACGGGAAGCGACAGTGACGAGGGACGTAAAGCGGTGGGCTGACCATTCAGAGGCCATGCTGCAGGATGCACTGAGCGAAGTCGAGTGGAACATGTTCCAAGAAAGTTCCAGAGACGTAAATGAGTTTGCGGAAGCGGTTACGGACTTCATTGCCACAATAGCCGATACCATCATCCCCACGGTAAGGGTCAGTATCTTCCCTAACCAAAAACCCTGGGTGGACAGGTCTATTCGCGTGGCCTTGAATGCTCGCACCGCTGCTTACAACTCCGGCCTGGCATTCGGCAACATGGACGACTACAAGTGAGAGTCCTACCGACTGCGAAGGGCAGTGAAGGACGCAAAAAAGAGGTACCGGGACAAGATGGAGTCACAGATGGAGCAGCAGGACACCAGGCGCCTTTGGCAGGGGCTACGGACTATAACTAGCTACAGGTCCAGCACCCCCTCAACCGGAAGTGCCGGCTCCTCCATAGCTGATGACCTGAACTCTTTTTACGCACGGTTTGAGACGGGTAACACCACCAGCTCGCCGTCTAAAAACAGCACCGAAGGGGCGCTGGCTAGCGAGGCTGGAGGGGGATCCACCGCTGGGGATGTGCACACATTCTCGGTGTCCGAGCATGAGGTGAGGTGGGCTCTGACGCGTGTGAACACGAGGAAAGCTGGAGGCCCAGATGGTATATCTGGGCGAGTACTAAAGTCTTGTGCAACTCAGCTTGCTCCAGTGCTCACCACAATATTCAACCTCTCCTTGGCAAAGTCCGTGGTCCCTGCATGCTTCAAAAGATCCATCATTGTACCGGTGCCAAAGAATGCCTCTCCAGCGTGTTTAAATGACTACCGACCGGTGGCCCTCACCTCGGTTGTCATGAAATGCTTTGAGAGGCTAGTCAAGAAGCACATCTGCGCCCTCCTTCCTCGCAACATGGACCCACTACAGTTCGCATACCGTCCGAACAGGTCCACGGATGATGCGGTCTCCCAGGTTCTACACACCTCTCTCTCTCATCTGGACAGCCAGGGGGGCTATGTGAGGATGCTGTTCATTGACTTTAGTTCAGCATTCAACACAATAGTCCCCAGCAGACTGGTTGAGAAGCTGCTGGAACTGGGGCTTAGCACCCCTCTGTGTGCCTGGGTCCTGGACTTTCTCACTGCCAGGCCCCAAGTGGTCAGGATGGGGGAACACACATCTAGCTCCCTCACCCTGAACATAGGATCCCCCCAGGGCTGCGTCCTTAGCCCCCTACTGTACTCCCTGTACACACATGACTGTGGGGCCAGGTTCAGCTCAAACTCCATCATCAAGTTTGCTGATGACACTGTGGTGGTGGGCCGGATCTCCAACAACGATGAGAAGGCCTATCGGGAGGAGGTGGCTGATCTGGCACTCTGGTGTCAGGACAATAGCCTCCTCTTGAATGTCACTAAAACAAAGGAGCTGATTGTGGACTTCAGAAGGGCTAAACATCCAAGGACGTACACGCCACTGGAGATAAATGGGTCTATTGTGGATAGGGTGAGCAGTTTCAAATACTTGGGAGTCCGCATCGCAGAGGATCTGACGTGGGCAACGCACATTGCCGCACTGGTGGGTAAGGCTAAGCAGCGCCTTTACCACCTTAGACAACTGAGGAAATTCAGAGTGTCGCAGAGGATCCTTCATTGCTTCTACTCTGGGGCTGTAGAGAGCATCCTGTCCGGCAACATTACAGTCTGGTTTGGGAACAGCTCTGCCCAGGACAGGATAGCCCTGCAGAGAGTAGTGCGTTTGGCAGAACGCACCACGGGAACTACACTCGACCCCCTGCAGGACCTATTCATCAGGAGGTGCAGATCCAGAGCAAGCAAGATCATGAGGGACCCCTGCCACCCCAGTAACGGACTGCTCCAGATGTTACGATCAGGCAAACGCCTCCGCTGTCACGCTGTGAAAACGGAGAGGATGAGACGGAGCTTCTTCCCACAGGCCATCAGGACTGTCAACTTTTATAACCCCAGAGACTAAATTTTTGTCGACAATAATAGTAACTTATTAACTTTATTTATATGCTGTAACTGTAATTCTTTTTGTGCATAACCCGCAGGCATTGCCACTTTCTTTTCACTGCACATCGTGTATGTGTATGTGACAAATAAATTTGACTTGACTTGAACTTCCTCCAATTAAATGAGAGCAAGTCTGAGGTCATCCTATTCGGCCCCCCCCCCGACTCCATCAAATCGATAACAGGCAGTCTTGGAAGCCTATCCTGCCTAGTCAAACTGCATGTCAAAAACCTCGGCATGATATTTGACTCTGCATTAAAATTTGATAAGCAAGTCAACGCTGTGGTAAAAGCCAGCTTCTTCCAACTTCGTACCATAGCTAAAATCAAACCTTTCCTCCAATTCGACGACACAGAAAAAATCATTCACGCTTTCATTTCCTCCCGCCTAGACTACTGCAACTCCCTATACACTGGGATCAGCCAATCTTCCCTGTCCCGCCTGCAACTGGTCCAAAACGCCGCAGCGAGAATCCTGACGGGTACCCGTAAAAGGGACCACATCACCCCGATTCTGGCCTCTCTCCACTGGCTCCCTGCACGGTACAGAATCAACTTCAAGCTCCTCCTATTCACGTATAAAGCCCTAAATGGACATTTCCCCCCCCCTACATCAAAAATCTTCTAACCCACCTCTCTAACTCCAGGTCCCTCAGGTCGGCCGACTTGGGGCTACTCACTATCCCGCGGTCTAGGCTTAAGCTCAGGGGTGACCGCGCTTTTGCGGTTGCAGCTCATAGACTGTGGAACAGCATCCCTCTCCCCATCAGAACTGCCCCCTCCATCGACTCCTTTAAGTCCAGGCTCAAAACCTATTTCTACTCCCTAGTGTTTGAGGCTCATTGAGGAGGCGCTGTGAACTGTTTGCGTGCTACTGTATGTTTCATTTTTTTCCTTAGTACCTAATCAGATGTACAGCACTTTGGTTAACGTGGGTTGTTTTTAAATGTGCTATACAAATAAAATTGACTTGATTTGACTAAAGCAGAAGCACAGCATTTTCTACCCTCAAATAGTCAGCATTTTACCCATGGGTAACAATGATTCACATATCTCAGCCAAGGCTCTTGCAAAGTATTCTCTAACTTTCAACAGCAGCCTTAGAGACATCTAATCACAGCCCCCAAAGATTTACGTATCTTCATACGGTTAACGACATCCAGCACCACCTCAACTGTAATACAACTGCACTCAAGACTTCAAGCCTTTCTCCTTGGTAAAGACAGAGGAGGAATTATAATTGAAGACCTTTCCCATCTCCTGCAGCTCTACACACAGGTGATCACTGAGGATATCCTTTCACTCTCCAGTTACCCCTTTTCCTTTAATATACTTGGAAAATATATTTGCCTTCTCCTTAATTATAAGTGCCACCTTGTGCACACATTTTTGCCCTACTGATTTCGTTCTTAAGTATGCTAAAGTATCCAAGTATTCCTGATTTTCGCCTTTCAGTTATCTCTCACACTTCTACCAGGAAAGCATTGATCCGAGCAGCCTATACCTAACCCATGTCTCCTTTTCCCTAACCAGAGCCTCAATTTCTCTCATCATCAAGGGTTCCTTACTTGTCCTTCACTGGCAACATGCATATCTTGAAATCTCACTATCACAATTTAAAGACTTCCCCTTTCAGATGCCCCTTTGCCCACATCCAACTTACTCCAATCACTGTTCCTATCTCATACTGTCACCACCCAATGTAGAATTTTATATTGAAGGCCAGAACTGTTCTTTTACACAGGGTTTCAAAGCTAATTGAATTGTCGTGATTGGTCACAAAGTGCTCGTCCGCTGACAGCTCAGTTTGAACTGTCTGAATACTACTTTGGATTTCGTCTCCCAGACAATCAGTTTAAACCCTCCTTTGCAGAACTTTCAAAACTGGCCACACGGATGGATGTTAGTCTCCTTCCAGTTCAGGTTCCTCGTCTACAGGTCACCTCTCTCCCCAAAAAATCCAAATTGTTCAAATATCTGACTATCCGACCCTTGCACCAACTCCTCAGTCGTGCATTCATTTTAACTGGACGTGCATGAACGTCACGTACTGAAATACTGTGAAAAGCTTGGTTTTGCATGTAATCCAAAAGGATCAAATATACCACACACAGATATAATAGGTTGAAACTCAAGAACAGACGGAGCAAAGGTTAAGATACAGAGTGCAGAATGTAGTTTGCAGCATTGTAGCACATCAGTCCCTTACACAAAGTCCAATGTCCTTGATGCGGTATGCGTAAATAGTTAAAAAAGTAAATTCGGAGAACAGGAATACATCCCTGGCATCTGAAGAAGGGTCTCGACCCGAAAGGTCACCCATTCCTTCTATCCAGAGATGCTGCCTGACCCGCTGCTTTACTCCAGCATTTTGTGTTTACCCTAGCTTCTGCGAGGTAAACATATCCTGGTTTTATTTATCCCTCCAACATGCGTTTCACAAATTTGATAAGAGCGTAGAAGCCCTCGAATCAGGTGCTATGTTATGTCCAGACATTAAATATAAAATTTGGATGATTGTTACTTTCGAGATAATCTGATAATTTTGTTCCAAGTATTAGCGATTTTAGCCTTTCTGCCAAAATTTACATTTCTACCCCCGCAACTGGATTTGAACCAGTATTTGTGTAGGCGGAGACATTACATTTCATATTTAATCATGATACGGGCAAGTTGACGCATGTTGGAGGGATAAATAAAACCAGGATATTCATCATGAATGACAGGGCCTATAGACCGCTGAGAAACACCCGTACAAATCCATAGATCCCTAAAGTCAGCAGTGCACACGAAGACAACATTTAGCATTCTTGTCATCAGCTGCGGCATCGAATACAACTGCAGGGAGGCCTTGTTACAAATTTACATGGAGTTGATTAAGCCTTAATTTGGAGGAGTGTGTGCAATTCTGATCTCCATACTGTGGGAAGGATGCCTTTGCACTGGAGAAACTACAGAGGAGATCCATCAGGATATTGTTTGGAAATGAATATTTCAAATATCAACTGAGACTGGAGTGATTTAAGTGGTCTTCCTTGAAGCTGGGGCAGACAAGCAGTGATCGGATAGATTTTCAGAATACTACGAGATGCAACGTTGATGGAAAAATAGTTTTCTCCATAGTAGAGGTGGTTAACACTAGGGGGCATGGATTTAATGCGTGGACCATGAGGTTTACAGGATGATCTTTCAGGAAGAATCTTTCAGTAGTGATGACTGCAGCTAGGACGCAGCCTGAGGTGGTGAGGTGGTGGCTGGTACTCTGTCACAACATTGTAGGAGCATCTGGGTGTCCATTCCAAATGCAAATGAATCGCAGGTGATAGACTACTAGTGCTCAGTAATGGGATTAATGCAGAGAAATTGTCAGGTGTCAGATGGGTCAAAGGCTCATTTCTGCTCAGAATCTGATTCTGGACTCTGATATTATAACGTTTGCGGCTAATCAAATAATTTGTTTCTAAAAAGAGTGCTGATATATCAGACAATTCCTGCATCCGCCCACCTGTAACGGTGATATCCCTGGAGATGTCAACTCTCTGTGTTCACCCCCATCCCTAGTCCGACTCCCATGTGAACCTCATTTCTTGCAACAGGTGTCCACGCACTGTCAGGGCAACATATACATTTCACAGAAGGCTCACAAACCTTTTTGTTTTGTTGATGTAGAGGCCACTGAATCACCTCCACAGTCACCACTTTCAGCCATGATGTCGTCAGGCGTTCGCAAACTCTGTAGCTCTGAAATAAACAATATTAACAGAACCATCAGGTGACAATTAAATGTGAAGAAAGACATTGCCTTGTGAACCAACAAACAGCATTACAGTGCAGCGGAGGTGTGGAAAACACCCCATCCAAACAAGGTATACCCCTGCAAATTAACAAAACATAAAAGCAGGATTAGTCCACCTAGCTATTCATGTCTGCCCTGACATCCAAAGATCCCTGATCTATCCAAGGCAGCAATTCATCATTTGTGCCAGATCCCTGAAGCTTTCAAACCCCTAATCACCGTATCACTATTCCAGACCAAACACGGTCAATCCCCAACATACACACCTCACCTGTTTGGAGGTTCAACTCACAGAGAAAGAGGAAAAATACCCACTAATGGGGAATTACTGTCCACTCTGCTGGCCCTATTCTTACCACAAGGTGAGAAGGAACTTTTTCATCCAAAGATTTGTGAATTTGTGGAATTCTCTGCCAGAGGAGGCCAAATCACTGGATGAATTTAAGAGAGAGTAAGATAGAGCTGAATCAGGTTACTGATTGTGGATGGTCAGCCATGATCACAATGAATAGCGATGTTGGCTTGAAGGGGCAAATGGCCTCCTCCTGCACCTATTTTCTATGTTTCTAACCTTGCCATCCAGGATAAAGGCTTCTACACCACCATGTTACCTATTGCCAAATCCCCACTGGCTGGAACGGGAAATAAAACATTTCATGGGCCAACTACAAACGTCCCAACTCTACTGGAAACTGTAGTCCCCACTGCTCCCATGGCACATTCCAGCACCATCCCTGGAGTGTCCATTCCAGAATAGAAGGATTATATCACATGCCTAGACTCTGCTTTGTCTCCATGATGTCAGGTATCTGTCTGTCTGCAGTCCCACTTCACAAGAGAATCATCCGTCTTATCTCTACACGACGAAACCCGCCCAAAGGTTCACAGGACAGTGTTACTGGGAGGGAGCTGGAGACGTCAGGCACGATGAGGGTGAACTGGGTTCATGCCTACAGTGCCTTCAGGGTAGGTGGAGGCGCCCTGCGGAACACAAAGATGGTTAAGGACAGGGAGGTCTGTTCACAGGAACTGCACCAGCACATCAAGCTCGTGGGCAGACCGGATTTCGACTTTGAAAATGCCAATGCCCGCATGTGTAATATGTGCTAAAACAATTTCACTCTGCAGTTGCACATTGAATTACCGAACTGTTGGCCAAACATCTGTTCATCTCAGCACTCAGCTCTCCAATTGATTCAACCTCAACAAACAGAGATTATCCTTTGCTATCTTGCAGACATTCTCTATTATCATAGCTGAAAGATACAACTCTGCATTAAATGGCACTACGTCTGGTCCTGAACTATCCCAGCTGTGGACAGGTGATCTCTCCCTCCCTTTAAAAAATCGCCAGCAATCTAAGTCAAACAGATTTGGTTATCTTAACGTTGTGCGTGATCTGGCCAAGTACAAATGACTGCCATTTTTCCTACAATGTAATAAAGACAATGTGTATTTACATTATTGATTAAAATAGTGAATGCAGAAAACAGTGGAAGTGCAATGGTGGATGATCCATTATCAGAACTGGGACTGTAATCAAATGCTGCTCAAAATGCTGAGTGTTTCCAGCATGTTGGCATTTTCTCTTTTTCCTTCAGATCATCTGGAATAGCGATTTTTTTAAAACTTCCATTCCCATAAAACTGGTTGCAAAAGTCACACGTTACCTTACAGTGGTCAACAGATTTGTGTAATTTTCATACTTCCACTCACAAACCCAATAGTCCCAACTCATTTGAATAATGAAATGAGAACTGACATGTACAAAATGCATTCCATGTTGTAAATCTGAAATCCTCACAGTATCCTTTCCTCTTACTCTCATTCTGCTGCACCTTGTCGAGGCAGTGAAGAAAGCCAATGGGATGTTGGCCTTCATAACAAGAGGAGTTGAGTATAGGAGCAAAGAGGTCCTTCTGCAGTTGTACAGGGCCCTAGTGAGACCGCACCTGGAGTATTGTGTGCAGTTTTGGTCTCCAAATTTGAGGAAGGATATTCTTGCTATTGAGGGAGTGCAGCGTAGGTTCACTAGGTTAATTCCAGGAATGGCGGTACTGTCGTATGTTGAAAGGCTGGAGCAATTAGGCTTGTATACACTGGAATTTAGAAGGATGAGGGGGGATCTTATTGAAACATATAAGATAATTAGGGGATTGGACACATTAGAGGCAGGAAACATGTTCCCAATGTTGGGGGAGTCCAGAACAAGGGGCCACAGTTTAAGAATAAGGGGTCGGCCATTTAGAACGGAGATGAGGAAGAACTTTTTCAGTCAGAGGGTGGTGAAGGTGTGGAATTCTCTGCCTCAGAAGGCAGTGGAGGCCAGTTCGTTGGATGTTTTCAAGAGAGAGCTGGATAGAGCTCTTAAGGATAGCGGAGTGAGGGGGTATGGGGAGAAGGCAGGAACGGGGTACTGATTGAGAGTGATCAGCCATGATCACATTGAATGGCGGTGCGTACAGGCTCGAAGGGCTGAATGGCCTCCTCCTGCAGCTATTGTCTATTGTCCTCGGATCACTCAGTCTCAGCTGTGACCAAACGGCGATAACAATGTGCAACTCTCCTCACACAAAGGCTCAGAAAGGCCTTTACTCCGGCAACTGAGGAAGTGTTATCAGTAAAAATAACGGAACCCATGCAGCCATTTTGTGAACCAAACTGTGCCATCTGCTTCCACAGCACCAGACCGCTCAGCGCCCTCAACACATCAACTGTTAGCTCCAACTTCACTCAACTCTGTGTGATTGTTGTGCAGCACCTGCACCAACACGTCCCATAACAACGCGCAGCTGGTGCTGGACATGACTTTCCTGCTTCAAACTCTCACCGGGACACATTTAGTCACAACAATCAATGCAAAGTCCTCACAACAACAAATCAAACACAATGGGGAGATTTACCCGCAGTCTCTCCCCAAGATTAGACCCGTCCACTGGGGGCCGGCGGCAAATACTCACCGATGGGAAGCGGCTGTCCCCGCCCGCCCGGACAGCGGGGTCCCTCTCCCCGCCCGCCCTGGATTGACGGAGCCCACTGCGCCTGCGCGCGGGACTGTCCGGGGGCGGGGCCCGCGGGGACACTCCCCCTCGGCCTCCGCCATTGGCTGAGGCAGGTGGCGGACATCGCCGCCAACCAATGGGAGCAGAGGGGCGGGCCCGGCCTGAGCTGACGGTTGGAGGGTCAGGTGACCGGTGGCGGCGCGCGGGCGAGCGACCGTTAAACCGTCTCCGCGCGAAAAGGCCGCGCCTGCGTGACGCGCACGCGCAGAGACGATCCGGGCGGTGACAGCGGATTGACCGAATGCTGATTGACAGCGGCACCGCCCTGAATCTCCAGCGCGCTGACACCCGGCTCAGCATCACTCAGCCCCGCCCCGCATCGCGGCCCCGCCCCCGAACCCCCCCCCCCCCTCCATCTCTCTCTCTCTCTCTCTCTCCCTCTCTGTCAGGTTTGTGGGGGCTGGGGGTCAGGTGTGCAGGTGGTCACGTGTGTGGGGGCGGGTGGGGGTAAGGTGTGTCGGGGGTCAGAGTGATGTATGTAGGGGTCACGGGTGTCTGGGGGTGGGGGTCATGTGTGTAGGGGGTCACGTTTGTGTGGGGGGCTCGGGGTCATGTGCATAGGAGGTCACGTGTGGGGCAGGTGGGGGTCAGGGTGCCCCTCACACGTGACCCCCTACACACATGACCCCCAGCCGCCACACACACCTGATCCCCAGCCCCCACACACACAAGACCGCCTGACCCCCACACATGACCCCCTGACTCCCAGCCTTCCACACACCTGCCCCCCAAACACCTGACACCCAGCCTCACATGTGACCCCCTGACCCCCACACACCTGACACACGGGACCCCCTACACACATGATCCCCTAACCCCCCACACACCTGACCCCACACCCCCCTCACAAACCTGACCCCACATACGTCTGACCCCACGCCCCAGACACACGGGACACCCTACACACATAACCACGTGACCCCCCGAGCCCCCACACATCTGACTCTCTGACCTCCGCACTCCTGACCCCTACCCCTAGACACATGTGACCCCTACACACATGACCCACTGACCCCCCCACACACCTGACCCCCAGCCGCCCACGCACCAGCCCCCGCACACCTGACCCCCAGCCCCCCAACAAATCTGACCCCCAGCCCCCACACACACCTGACCCCCGGACAGCCCACACACCTGATCCTCAGCCCTCACACACCTAACCTCCAGCCCCCACGCACCCGACCCGCAGCCCCCCACACACCAGCCCCCAGCCCCCGTACACCTGACCCCCAGCCACCCAACACATCTGACCCCCAGCCCTCACACACACCTGACACCCATCCCCCCACACAGGTGATCCCCTGACTACCAGCCCCGCATGCACGTGACCACCTATACACATGATCCCCTGACGCCCCACACACCTGACCCCCACCCCCCCCACAAGCGTGACACCCTACACACATGACCCACTGACCGCCGACACACCTGACCCCCAACCGCACCCACACTTGTGACCCCGTACACAAATGGACACCTGAGTCCCCACACACCTGGCCCCAGACCTCCCCCCACACGTGACCCCCAGACCTCCCACACACCTGACCCACACCAGCCTCCACACACGTGACCCCCGACACACAGGACCCTCTGAGCCCCCACACACCTGACCCCCAGACACACCTGACCACCAGCCCCCAAACACACCTGACCCCTGACCTCCACAAAGGTGACCCCTTACACATATGTCCCCTGACCCCCAGCCTACCCAAACACCTGACCACCTACACAAATGATCGCCTGACCCCTCATACAACTGACCCCACCCCCCACAAACGTGACCCACTACACACCTGACCCCCATCCCCCCACTCCCACACGTGAACTCCTACAAACATGATCCCCTGACCCCCCACACACCTGTCCCCAGCCCATCAACACGTCACTTCCTACACACCTGACCCCCCAGTCCCCACACACACCTGACCCCCAGACCCCTACACACCTGACCCCCCAGTCCCCACACACACCTGACCCCCAGCCCCAGGTACACCTGACCACAGCCCCCACACACACCTGACCCCCAGACCCCTACACAACTGACCCCCCAGCCCCCACACACCTGACCCCGAGCCCCCCCGTACACCTGATCCCCAGCCCCCAGGTACACCTGACCCCAGCCCCCACACACACCTGACATCCAGCTCCCCTACACACACCTGACCCCCAGCCCCCCTAAACACATGACCCCCTACACACATGACCCCCTGATCCCCAGCACCCCCTCGCACTGACCCCCAGCCCCCCCACACACCTGACCCCCAGCACCCACATCCCCTGACCGCCAGCCCCCCACACACGTGACACATGACACAAATGACCTCCTGACCCCCAGCCCCCCCAAACACCTGACCCCCAGCCCCCAAACATCTGACCCCCCAGCCTCCCCCACATGTGACACCCTACACACATGTTCCCCTGCCCCCCCACAGACATGAATCCCATCCCCCGACAAATGTGACCCCGTACACACCTGACCCCACCTTCTAGATACACCTGACCCTCGACACACATGACCCTCTGATACCCAGCCCCCCACACACACCTGACCTCCAGCCCCCCAAACACCTGACCCCCAGCCCCCCCACACACGTGGCCCCTACCCACATGACCCCCAGCCCCCCCCACACACACCTGACCGCCACAACCCCCCAAACACCTGACCATCAGCCCCCCCACACACGTGACACCCTACAGACATGACCCCCTAACCCCCACACAACTGACCCCCTGCCTCCCAAACACCTGAACCCAGCCCCTCAACACATGACCCCCTACACACACGATCTCCACACCCCCCCAAATCTGTGCCCCACCCCCCCCACACACTGGACCCCCTGCACACCTGACCCCCAGCCCCCCACATACCTGACCCCCAGCACCCACACCCCATGACCTCCAGCACCCCCTCACACGTGACCCCCTACACACATGACCCACTGGGGATCACACACCTGACCACCAGCCCCCCACACAAGAGACCCCCCCACACCTGACCACCCCATCACCCCACACAAACGTGACCCCCTACACACCTGACCCCCACCCCCAGTCACACATGACCACCTACACACATGACCCCCGGCCCCCCACACACGTGACCCATGACACCCACACACCTGACCCCCACACACGTGACTCTCTACACACTTGACATCCAGCCCCCACACACATGACATCCTGCCCCCACACACATGACCCCGACACCCACACATCTGACCCCCACCCGCCCCCACACACTGTACACTGAGGGGAGAGGAGGGGAGCGCCGGGCGGGCGGGGACAGCCGCTTCCCATCGGTGAGTATTTGCCGCCGGCCCCCAGTGGACGGGTCTAATCTTGGGGAGAGACTGCGGGTAAATCTCCCCATTGAGTTTGATTTGTTGTTGTGAGGACTTTGCATTGATTGTTGTGACTAAATGTGTCCCGGTGAGAGTTTGAAGCAGGAAAGTCATGTCCAGCACCAGCTGCGCGTTGTTATGGGACGTGTTGGTGCAGGTGCTGCACAACAATCACACAGAGTTGAGTGAAGTTGGAGCTAACAGTTGATGTGTTGAGGGCGCTGAGCGGTCTGGTGCTGTGGAAGCAGATGGCCCAGTTTGGTTCACAAAATGGCTGCATGTTCAGGGCACTGTTTCACAATGAAACCATCAGCTTGTTATTCCCGGGTTCAGTTATTTTTACTGATAACACTTCCTCAATTGTCAGAGTAAAGGCCTTTCTGAGCCTTCTGTGAGGAGAGTGGTCAACAGTTCAGTAATTCAATGTGCAAATGCACAGTGAAATTGTTTTAGCACATATTACACATGCAGGCATTGCCATTTTCAAAGTCTAAATCCGGTCTGCCCGTGAGCTTGATGTGCTGGTGCAGTTCCTGTGAACAGACCTCCCTGTCCTTAACCATCTTTGTGTCCCGCAGGGCACCTCCACCTACCCTGAAGGCGCTGCAGGCATGAACCCAGTTCACGATTTGCTGAGCTAACTGCCTCACACACTAAATCCTTGGGGCCGGGACCCCACTCTGCGTTTGATCTGAATGTTGTCGGCACATCTTACCGTGCTCAAGGCCCACTTTCTGAAGTGCCCGGCAGATCCTGTGCCGGTCACATCAACAACTGTAGTAACTGTGGGCTCACACGCTGGGATTCGGGAGCAGTGCCCTGCATTTGGGAAAGTCTGTCATTACTGCAAACGTAGAAAACATTTTGTCCGCTGCTGTCGTTCGCGTGGGAACAGAGTCGGGACAAAACAGTCGGTACATCTGCTACAGCCCGAGCCGTCTCACACAGCACCTGCATCACTCCCTGTGTTTAACGAGCATGACCTAGCTGCTATCAACGGACTGAATATCAATATACATTCCTTATCAGACCCATCTGCTAAACATCTCGATCCCATGGTCACCCTCCTCATTAACGGAGTGCCTGTTACTGCAAAGCTTGACACAGGGGCTCGCTGCAACGTTATCACCTTATCAGAGCTCCACAGGATTCGTAATGCCAAGCACATCAAGCCAACCATGGCCTAACTGCTTCCCTCAAGCCCGTTGGAACTGTTGTGCTGCAGTGCCAGCTAGCGTCCTGTGTTCACAAACTGTCTTTCTTGGTTGTCCGGGAAAACACTCCTTCCCTGCTAGGCATTGCTGCCTGCATCGACTTAGGCTTGGTTGCCTTCGACTCGGTGGTCCATCACCTGGCTTCCGCACATGCCCCCGCCCACCGATTCCTCTCGCAGTACGGTGAGCTCTTTAACGACAAGCTCGGCAAGCTTCCGGTCACGTACAAGATCACGACCGACCCAGAGGTCTTACCGGTCATCCGTCCCACCCACCGGATTCCCCATGCTATGCGGGACCGCGTGCTGAGTGAACTCAACAGGATGGTGGATCTGGGAGTGATTGCCCCTGTCACGGACCCGTCAGACTGGGTCTCCACCATGGTGGTTGCCTCTAAAAAAACACGGCCACACTATCCCATGCGCACGGTGGAAGATGTCGCAGCGCAACTGGGCAAGGCAAAAGTTTTCTCTGTCCTCGACGCAAAAAGCTCCTTCTGTTAGATTCCGCTAGATCACAACTCCTCCAACCTGACCACTTTTTGTACACCGTTTGGACGTTTCAAATTTTAACGTATGCCCTTCGGCATAAACTCAGCTAGCGAGGTGTTTCAGCGCACCGTGGAACAGCTATTTGCCGGATACCCCTGCTCGATTGTGGTTGACCACATCCTCGTCGCCGGTCAGAATGTAAAGGACCACGACGCGAATCTGAAGAACGTCCTCGACCGCACCAAAGAGATCAATCTCAAGCTCAACCCGCTTAAGTGCTAATTCCGGGTGAGCGAAGTCAACTACGTGGGCCACATATTCACGAGCGCCGGTCTCAAACCCGATCCATCTAAACGATCGCGATCAACGAACTGCCAGCGCCCTCCGATGTGACCGTTCTGCAGCGCTTTCTCGGAATGGTCAACTACCTGGGAAAATTCATCCCGGAGTTTAGTGAAATATCTGCCCCTTTACGCCTACTAACTCACAAAGACACTGTTTGGGGCTGGCATGAACAGCAACAGAGAGCGTTAGACACTCTGAAACAACAGATGTATTGTGCCCCCACTCTCGCGTACTACGATGTCAAGCTGCCTGTCACGCTGTCCTGCGATGCCTCGCAGTATGGGCTGGGTGCCGTCTGCCTTCAAAACAGCGGTGACGGCCACAGACCTGTTGCCTACGCCTCTCGTACTATGACAGACACCGATCAACGATATGCGCAAATCGAAAAAGAGCTGCTAGCGGTCGTCTTCGCTTGCAGAAAATTCAATGATTTTATCTTCGGCAAGAAGGTCACGATCGAAACAGACCACCAGCCACTCATTAGCATTGTAAGCAAGCCAATACATGCCGCCCCTGCGCGGCTCCAGCGGATGATGCTGCAGCTTCAGAGGTACGACATCTCTCTAGTCTACAAGCGGGGCAAGGACATGCACCTGGCGGACACCCTTTCTCGAGCTCCGCGGGCAACCTGCGGCTCTCCTTCGTCAGAGACGAGTTTGCCGTCATGATGGTCTCCTACGTCCCCTCGTCCTGCCTGGAGGACCTGGCAGCCCAGACTGCCGGCCGACGACACCCTCCTAGCACTATCCTCTGTCATAAGACATGGGTGGCCGGTCAAGCAGAACAGACTGCCGGCTGCCTTACCGTCCACGACGAGCTCGTCCTACAAGGTGGCATTGTCCGTAAAGGGCCACAAACCTGTGATTCCTGCCTCCTTACATGGCAAGTACTTCGACAGCATCCATGGGGTCACCCAGGCACAGAAGCAACGATCTCGAGAGCTACGAGCATGTTCTTCTGGCCTGGAATGTCTGACTATATTCGTCAAAAAGTAGAATCCTGTGCGGTGTGCAACAGCCTGGCGCTGCAGCAGCAGAAACAGCCGCTCCTTCCATACCCGGTTCCTGACCTCCCGTGGTCCATCGTGGCAACTGATATTTTTGAGTGGAACGGGAAGCGGTACTTAGTCATAGTCGACTCGTACTCCGGGTGGTTCGAGATCGATCTGCTCCCGAGCCTCACCTCCACGGCAGTGATCCAGAAGCTTGCACGCCATTTCTCCGTCCACGGGGCTCCTCATCGCCTACTCTCCGACAACGGCAGCCAATTCTCCAGCCTCCAATTCAAAGAATTTGCTGCACGCTGGGACTTTTGCCACATCACTAGTAGCCCCGAGTACCCTCAGTCCAACGGGCTAGCGGAGCATGCCATCCGGAGTGCCAAGCATGTGATGGAACGTTCCCGCAGAGCAGGATCCAACGTTTTCCTCGACCTACTAAACCTGCGGAACATCTCCCGCGATCCGATCCTTGGTTCACCCCGCTCAACGCCTAATGTCCAGGCAGACAAGAACTACTTTACCTATTGCTAAACATACACTGGAGCCACAAGTTCGCTTTCCATCTGATGTTCAGTCCCAGCTGCAACGGAAATGTGACATCAAAAAACGCTGGTACGACAAGACGAGCAGGCCTCTGCCACCACTGGCTAATGGTCAGGTGGTCCGCCTACGAACCGAAAAGGGTCACGACCGCCTGGGGGTGATATCTCGGCCTGCGCCCGAGCCTCGTTCGTATTTAGTCGATAGCACTTATTGTTACCTCCGCTTGAGTACAAATAAAACTATGAGTTGCAACTCTTGAGTATTGGCATGAATACACAACACCATCTCCTCTGGTGCTCGATTCGTACTCTGCACAATAGACTCTGTGCATCTACCCAATCTCTTCCTTTTATGATTTTGTACACCTCTATAAGATCAACCCTCATCCTCCTGCGCTCCAAGGAAATGAGACCCAGCCTACTCAACCTCTCCCTGCAACTCACACCGTCTCGTCCTGGCAACACCTTCATAAATCTTCTCTGACCCTTTTCAAATTGACAATATCTTTCCTATAACATTATTCTATGTTTCTATGTAACATTGTACCAATTGATTTATTATATAAATCAGTTTATTTTGACAATTGTGGCAAAATCAGTTTATTAACATTGATGGGTTTTAAAACTGTATACGGTCGCAGAGTGTTTGGATTTATGTTAATATTATTTTTTTTGTTTTGTGCTGGTTTGTGATTTTGTATGTTGCGTATTTTTATTGCTCTGATTGTTGGACTGTGGGTCATGGAACTTCGTCCAAAAGACTTGTTTTTTTGGATGACAATAAAGGCGATTCTGATTCTGGCTATTCTTCTGATTCCAAGTCGATGGGGCAGATGTGGGGCAGATGTGGGGCAGATGTGGTCCCGAGGTCCTTATAAGTTTATAAGTTTACGACTTTATAATTTCACAACTTTATTTTCATGAAGTTCTAAGACAAGAATTTAGCCCACATGGCAGGAGAATGATGTTGAGAGGGAAAGATAGATTATCCACGGTTGAATGGGGAGTAGACTCGATGGTCGAATCGCCTAATCTTGCTCCTATCTCTGATGAACATGAATGAAAGTGTTGTGGATAAAATATAAGGGACCAGTCATTGCTGCGGCTCTCCACTGGGTGGGAACGTTGATCACAAAATAGTTATGGGAGGGCACCATTCCATAATTACAGGAGGGCACCATGTTACAGGATAGATATTGTCAAGCTTGAAAAGGATCAGAGAGGATTTATGAGGATGTTGCCAGGACTAGAGTGTGAGTTATATATGTGAGAGAGAGAGAGAGAGAGAGAGAGAGAGAGAGAGAGAGAGAGAGAGAGAGAGAGAGAGAGAGAGAGAGAGAGAGAGAGAGAGAGAGAGAGAGAGAGAGAGAGAGAGAGGAGAGAGAGAGAGAGAGAGAGAGAGAGAGAGAGAGAGAGAGAGAGAGAGAGAGAGAGAGAGAGAGAGAGAGAGAGAGAGAGAGAGAGAGGAGAGAGAGAGAGAGAGAGAGAGAGAGAGAGAGAGAGAGAGAGAGAGAGAGAGAGAGAGAGAGAGAGAGAGAGAGAGAGAGACGGAGACAGTTAGGGAAACAGAGTGATAGAGAGAGGGAGAAAGAGGGAGAGATACAGAGAGGGAGAGAGGGAAAGAGACAGAGAGACACAGAGGCATATAGAGAGACAGAGAGACACGAGAAGGAGAGAGAGAGCGGGGGAGAGTTAAAAATAAAAAAAAGGAGGGAGAAAGACGGGGAGGCAAAGGCAAGAGAGGGATAGAGAAGGAGAGAGGGTGAAATAGAGGTTTAGTTCAAGTCAAGTCAAGTTTATTTGTCACATACACATACACGAAGTGCAGTGAAATGAAAGTTCAGCGAGAGAACAGGCTATTCGGCGCATTCAATCTTTCCTTCCTTCTTTCCTGCTTCATGAATGAGGATAATAGAGAGAGTGGGAGTTAGAAAGCATGAGAACAGAGGGGGGGGAGAGAGAGCGGAGGGAGAGGGGGAAAGAAAGAAATAGAGAGAGAGCGGGAAAGAAAGAAAGGGGGTGAAAGAGGAGAGAGAGAAAGAGATGAGAGAGAAAAAGAGGTGATAGGGAAAATAGTAGAGGGCGGAAAGGGAGAAAGAGGATAGGGACAAAGAGAGAAGATAGAAAATAGAGGGGAGTGAGAAAAGGGGTGAGAGCAGGTCAGTGTCTTGTTTAGAGATATCTCTTCCACCAGATATCTCTTCCAATCCCTGTTCCGGATGTACAACGGCCCCATCCCCGAACTCTACCTTCCCTACATCGACGACTGCATTGGTGCTACCTCTTGTACCCATGCAGAACTCAATAACTTCCTACACTTCACCACCAATTTCCATCCTGCTCTTAAATATACTTGGACTATCTCCGACATCTTCCTACCGTTTCTGGACCTCACCATCTCCATCACAGGAGACAGACTAGTGACTGACATCTACAATAAACCCGCTGACTCGCACAGCTATCTGGACTACACTTCTTCCATCCTGTCTCCTGCAAAAAATCTATCCCCTACTCCCAATTCCTCCGTCTACGCCGCATCTGCGCCCGGGATGAAGTGTACCACACTTGCAAAACTTGGACAGGGAAATGAAAGTGACTATTTGACTGTAAGTGGGAGGGTAGACAGGGAGTGTTGTAGAGCAGAGGGATCTAGGAGTGCAGGTACACAGTTCCCTGAAAATGGTTTAGAGCAGAGGGATCTAAGAGCGCAGGTGCACAGTTCCATGAAAATGTTTTAGAGCAGATGAATCTAGGAGCATAGGTACACAGTTCCCTGAAAGTGTGGCGTCGCAGGTAGCCAGGGAATGTTGTAAAGCAGAGTGATCTAGGAGCGCAAGCACAGTTCCCTGAAAGTGCATCACAGGTAGGCACACACACTTACACACACCATTAACAAATACAACTCCCTTGTCCCTCTTCTGAAACACTGGTATTAGGAGTTAAGAGAGAGGTGAGCGAGAGGGGGAGAAAGAGATGGGGAGGAAGAGAGGGAGGAGAAAGAGAGTGGGAAGAGTGAGCGAGCGGGGAGAGAGAGATCACTTTTTCCTGTATCTGTACATTGTGGACAGATCGATTGTAATCTTGTATAGTCTTTCCGCTGACTGGATACCAAACAACAAAAAGCTTTTCACACAAAGCTGGGTGGCAGTGTGAACTGCGAAGAGGATGTTAGGAGGTTGCAGGGTGACTTGGACAGGTTGAGTGAGTGGGCAGATGCATGGCAGATGCAGTATAACATAGATAAATGTGAGGTTATCCACTTTGCCTGAGGAGGCAGATTATTATCTCAATTGTGTCAGATTAGGTAAAGTGGAAGTGCAACGAGACCTGGGTGTCCTTGTACACCAGTCACTGAAAGTAAGCGTGCAGGTACAGCAGGCAGCGAAGAAAGCTAATGGCATGTTTGCCTTCATAACGAGAGGATTTGAGTATAGGAGTAAAGAGGTCCTTCTACAGTTGTATAGGGCCCTGGTGAGACCGCATCTGGAGTATTGTGTGCAGTTTGTTTATCCTAATTTGAGGAAGAACGTCCTTGCTATTGAGGCAGTGCAGCGTAGGTTCACCAGGTTAATCCCCTGGCTGGTGGGACTGTCGTATGAGGAAAGATTGGAAAGACTGGGCAGGTATTCACTGGAGTTTAGGAGGATGAGAGGGAATCTCATAGAGACGTATACAATTATAAAAGGAATAGGCAAGCTAGATGCAGGAAAAATGTTTCCAATGTTGGGGGAGACCAGAACCAGGGGCCACACAGTCTACGAATAAACGGGGAGGACATTTAAAACTGAGGTGAGAAGAAACTTTTTCACCCAGAGAGTTGTGAATTTGTGAATTCTCTGCCACAGAGGGCAGTGGAGGCCAATTCACTGCATAAATTTAAAAGAGAGTTAGATAGAGCTCTGGGGGCTAGTGGAATCAAGGGAAATGAGGAAAAGGCAGGTACAGGTTACTGATTGTGGATGTTCAGCCATGTTCACAATGAATGGTGGTGCTGGCTCGAAGGGCCAAATGGCCTGCATCTATTTTCTATGTTTCTAAACTAAACTAAAGATGGGGATTGGGGGTGGGAGGACAAGGAGAGAGTGAGCAGAGAGTGAGGGAGAGAGGAGAGGGAGAATAGAAGGGGGGAGATAGAGAGGAAAGGCAGGGAGAGAGGAGAGAGGGGGTGGGGAGAG
>NW_027601303.1:279000-298294 GCF_053455715.1 Rhinoraja longicauda
TCCTAGGGAATATCCTATCAGGACCTGGAGACTTATCCACTTTTATATTTTTCAAAAGTGTCCGTACCTCATCTTCTTTAATCCTCCTAATTTCCATCACTACTCTACTTGTTTCGCTTACCTCACATAATTCAATATCCTTCTCCTCGGTAAATACCGAAGAAAAGAAATTGTTCAATATCTCCCCCATTTCTTCCGGCTCAGCACATAGCTGTCCACTCTGACTCTCTAATGGACCAATTTTATCCCTCACTATCCTTTTGCTATTGACATATCTGTAGAACCCCTTGGGGTTTACTTTTACATTACTTGCCAAAGCAGCCTCATATCTTTTTTTCGCTTTTCTAATTTCCTTCTTAAGATTCCTTTTACATTCTTTATATTCCTCAAGAACCTCATTTACTCCCTGCCGCTTATATTTATTGTATATCTCCCTCTTTTTCCGAACCAAGTGTCCAATTTCCCTGGAAAACCACGGCTCTTTCAAATTATTATTCTTTCCTTTCCTCCATTTCTCTATTATATCCTTTTCATAAAACAAAAATTTCCATTTCACTCCTTTTAAATCCTTTCTCATCTCCTCAAAATTAGCCTTTTTCCAATCCAAAATCTCAACCCTTGGTCCAGATTTGACCTTCTCCTTAATGATATTGAAACTAATGGCATTATGATCACTAGACCCAAAGTGCTCCTCAACACATACCTCCGTCACCTGACCCATCTCATTTCCTAACAGGAGGTCCAACACTGCCCCTTCTCTGGTGGGCAACTCTACGTATTGCTGCAAAAAACTATCCTCCATACATTTTACAAACTCCAAACCATCCATTGAGAATGATCAGCCATGATCACATTGAATGGCGGTGCGTACAGGCTCGAAGGGCCGAATGGCCTCCTCCTCCTGCACCTATTGTCTGTTGTCCTCGGATCACTCCGTCTCAGCTGTGACCAAACGGCGATAACAATGTGCAACTCTCCTCACACAAAGGCTCAGAAAGGCCTTTACTCCGGCAACTGAGGAAGTGTTATCAGTAAAAATAACGGGACCCATGCAGCCATTTTGTGAACCAAACTGTGCCATCTGCTTCCACAGCACCAGACCGCTCAGCGCCCTCAACACATCAACTGTTAGCTCCAACTTCACTCAACTCTGTGTGATTGTTGTGCAGCACCTGCACCAACACGTCCCATAACAACGTGCAGCTGGTGCTGGACATGACTTTCCTGCTTCAAACTCTCACCGGGACACATTTAGTCACAACAATCAATGCAAAGTCCTCACAACAACAAATCAAACTCAATGGGGAGATTTACCCGCAGTCTCTCCCCAAGATTAGACCCGTCCACTGGGGGCCGGCGGCAAATACTCACCGATGGGAAGCGGCTGTCCCCGCCCGCCCGGACAGCGGGGCCCCTCTCCCCGCCCGCCCTGGATCCACGGAGCCGCACTGCGCCTGCGCGTGGGACTGTCCGGGGGCGGGGCCCGCGGGGACACTCCCCCTCGGCCTCCGCCATTGGCTAAGGCAGTTGGCGGACACCGCCGACAACCAATGGGAGTAGAGGGGCGGGCCCGGCCTGCGCTGACGGTTGGAGGGTCAGGTGACCGGTGGCGGCGCGCGGGCGAGCGGGCGAGCGGCCGTTAAACCGTCTCCGCGCGAGGGGGCCGCGCCTGCGTGACGCGCACGCGCAGAGACGATCCGGGCGGTGACAGCGATTGACCGATTGCTGATTGACAGCGGCACCGCCCTGAATCTCCAGCGCCCTGAAACCCGGCTCAGCATCACTCAGCCCCGCCCCGCATCGCGGCCCCGCCCCCAACCCCCCCCCCCCCCCTCCATCTCTCTCTCTCTCTCTCTGTCAGGTGTGTGGGGGCTGGGGGTCAGGTGTGTGGGGGTCAGGGGGCTGGGGGTCAGGTGTGCAGGTGGTCACGTGTGTGGGGGCGGGTGGGGGTAAGGTGTGTCGGGGGTCAGAGTGATGTATGTAGGGGTCACGGGTGTCTGGGGGTGGGGTCATGTGTGTAGGGGGTCACGTTTGTGTGGGGGGCTCGGGGTCATGTGCATAGGAGGTCACGTGTGGGGCAGGTGGGGGTCAGGGGGCCCCTCACACGTGACCCCCTACACACATGACCCCCAGCCGCCACACACACCTGACCCCCAGCCCCCCCCACACACACAAGACCCCCTGACCCCCACACATGACTCCCAGCCTCCCACACACCTGCCCGCCAAACACCTGACACCCAGCCCCCTGACCCCCACACACCTGACCCCCACCCCCAGACACACGGGACCCCCTACACACATGATCCCCTAACCCCCCCACACACCTGACCCCGGGTTGGGTGGTTTGAGTGCCTGTTTGATGCTTTTATTGTTGGACTGTGTTTTTGGGGGTTTTGGGGTTGTGTAATTTGAATGCCTGTTTAGCGCTTTTATTGTTGGACTGTGTTTTGGGGGTTTTTGGGGTTGGGTAATTTGGGTGCCTGTTTAGTGCTTTTATTGTTGGACTGTGTTTTTGGGGTTTTTTGGGGGTGTAATTTTGATGCTTATTTAATGCTTTTGTTGTTGGACTGCGGGTGATTGAATTAACATTTTGTTCAAGATGGCCGCGCCGTTGTGTTTGGCTGCCTGCCACTGTATGTTTCTTTTTTTTCCTAGTCAGATGTGCAGCACTTTGGTCAATGTGGGTTGTTTTTAAATGTGCTATACAAATAAATTGACTTGACTTGACTTGACACCCCCCTCACAAACCTGACCCCACATACGTCTGACCCCACGCCCCAGACACACGGGACACCCTACACACATAACCACTGACCCCCAACACATCTGGACCACCACCTGCCCCCACACACGTGACCCCCCGAGCCCCCACACATCTGACTCTCTGACCTCGGCACTCCTGACCCCTACCCCTAGACACACGTGATCCCTACACACATGACCCACTGACCCCCCCACACACCTGACCCCCAGCCCCCCCACACACACCTGACACCCGGAGGCCCACACACCTGACCCCCAGCCCCCACCCACCCGACCCGCAGCCCCCCACACATCAGCCCCCGCACACCTGACACCCAGCCCCCCAACAAATCTGACCCCCAGCCCCCACACACACCTGACCCCCGGACAGCCCACATACCTGATCCTCAGCTCTCACACACCTAACCCCCAGCCCCCACGCACCCGAACCGCAGCCCCCCACACACCAGCCCCCAGCCCCCGTACACCTGACCTCCAGCCCCCCAACATATCTGACCCCCAGCCCCCACACACACCTGACACCCATCCCCCCACACAGGTGATCCCCTGACTACCAGCCCCGCATGCACGTGACCACCTATACACATGAGCCCCTGACGCCCCACACACCTGACCCCCACCCCCCCCCACAAGCGTGACTCCCTACACACATGACCCACTGACCCCGACACACCTGACCCCCAACCGCCCCCACACTTGTGACCCCCTACACAAATGAACACCTGTGTCCCCACACACCTGGCCCCAGACCTCCCACCCACACGTGACCCCCAGACCCTGCACACACCTGACCCCCACCAGCCTCCACACACGTGACCCCCGACACACATGACCCTCTGAGCCCCCACACACCTAACCCCCAGACACACCTGACCCCCAGCCCTCAAACACACCTGACCCCTGACCTCCACAAACGTGACCCCTTACACATATGGCCCCTGACCCCCAGCCCACCCCAATACCTGACCCCCTACACAAATGATCGCCTGACCCCCCATACACCTGACCCCACCCCCTCCACAAATATGACCCACTACAAACCTGACCCCCCACCCCCCACACATGACCTCCTACAAACATGATCCCCTGACCCGCCACACACCTGTCCCCACCCCATCACACACGTCACTCCCTACACACCTGACCCCCCAGTCCCCACACACACCTGACCCCCGGACCCCTACACACCTGACCCCCCAGCTCCCACACACCTGACCCCGAGCCCCCCCATACACCTGACCCCCAGCCGCACCTACACACCTGACCCCCAGCCCCCACATACACCTGACCCCCAGCCCCCAGGTACACCTGACCCCAGCCCCACACACACCTGACATCCAGCTCCCCTACACACACCTGACCCCCAGACCCCCAAACACGTGACCCCTACACACATGACCCCCTGATCCCCAGCACCCCATCGCACTGACCGCCAGCCCCTCCACACACCTGACCCCCAGCACCCACATCCCCTGACCGCCAGCCCCCCACACACGTGACACATGGCACACATGACCTTCTGATCCCCAGCCACCCCAAACACCTGACCCCCAGCCCCCAAACACCTGACCCCCCCAGCCTCCCCCACACGTGACCCCCAACACACATGTTCCGCTGCCCCCCCACAGACATGAACCCCACCCCACGACAAACGTGACCCCATACACACCTGACCCCACCTTCTAGATATACCTGACCCTCTACACACATGACCCTCTGATACCCAGCCCCCCACACACACCTGACCTCCAGCCCCCAAACACCTGACCCCCAGCGCCCCCACACACGTGGCCCCTATCCACATGACCCCCTGACCCCCAGACCCCCCACACACACCTGACCGCCACACCCCCCAAACACCTGACCCTCAGCCCCCCTACACACGTGACACCCTACACACATGACCCCCTAACCCCCACACAACTGACCCCTGCCTCCCAAACACCTGAATCCAGCCCCCCAACACATGACCCCCTACACACACGAACCCCACCCCCACCCCAAATCTGCCCCCCCCCCCACACGCTGGACCCCCTGCACACCTGACCCCCAGCCCCCCACATACCTGACCCCCAGCACCCACACCCCCTGACCTCCAGCACCCCCTCACACGTGACCACCTACACACATGACCCCCTGGGGATCACACACCTGATCACCAGCCCCCCAAACAAGAGACCCCCACATACCTGACCACCCCATCACCCCACACAAACGTGACCCACTACACACCTGACCCCCATCCCCAGACACACGTGACCCCCTACACACATGACCCCTGCCCCCCCACACACGTGACCCCTGACACCCACACACCTGACCCCCACACACATAACTCTCTCCACACATGACATTCATCCCCCACACACATGACCCCGACACCCACACACCTGACCCCCACCCGCCCCCACACACTGTACACTGAGGGGAGAGGAGGGGAGCGCCTGGCGGGCGGGGACAGCTGCTTCCCATCGGTGAGTATTTGCCGCCGGCCCCCAGTGGACGGGTCTAATCTTGGGGAGAGACTGCGGGTAAATCTCCCCATTGAGTTTGATTTGTTGTTGTGAGGACTTTGCATTGATTGTTGTGACTAAATGTGTCCCGGTGAGAGTTTGAAGCAGGAAAGTCATGTCCAGCACCAGCTGCACGTTGTTATGGGACGTGTTGGTGCAGGTGCTGCACAACAATCACACAGAGTTGAGTGAAGTTGGATCTAACAGTTGATGTGTTGAGGGCGCTGAGCGGTCTGGTGCTGTGGAAGCAGATGGCCCAGTTTGGTTCACAAAATGGCTGCATTTTCAGGGCACTGTTTCACAATGAAACCATCAGCTTGTTATTCCCGGGTTCAGTTATTTTTACTGATAACACTTCCTCAGTTGCCAGAGTAAAGGCCTTTCTGAGCCTTCTGTGAGGAGAGTGGTCAACAGTTCAGTAATTCAATGTGCAACTACACAGTGAAATTGTTTTAGCACATATTACACATGCAGGCATTGCCATTTTCAAAGTCTAAATCCGGTCTGCCCGTGAGCTTGATGTGCTGGTGCAGTTCCTGTGAACAGACCTCCCTGTCCTTAACCATCTTTGTGTCCCGCAGGGCACCTCCACCTACCCTGAAGGCGCTGCAGGCATGAACCCAGTTCACGAGTTGCTGAGCTAACTGCCTCACACACTAAATCCTTGGGGCCGGGACCCCACTCTGCGTTTGATGTGAATGTTGCCGGCACATCTTACCGTGCTCAACGCCCACTTTCTGAAGTGCCCGGCAGATCCTGTGCCGGTCACATCAACAACTGTAGTAACTGTGGGCTCACACGCTGGGATTCGGGAGCAGTGCCCTGCATTTGGGAAAGTCTGTAATTACTGCAAACGTAGAAACCATTTTGTCCGCTGCTGTCGTTCGCGTGGGAACAGAGTCGGGACAAAACAGTCGGTACATCTGCTACAGCCAGAGCCGTCTCACACAGCACCTGCATCACTCCCTGTGTTTAACGAGCATGACCTAGCTGCTATCAACGGACTGAATATCAATATACATTCCTTATCAGACCCATCTGCTAAACATCTCGATCCCATGGTCACCCTCCTCATTAACGGAGTGCCTGTTACTGCAAAGCTTGACACAGGGGCTCGCTGCAACGTTATCACCTTATCAGAGCTCCACAGGATTCGTAATGCCAAGGACATCAAGCCAACCATGGCCTCACTGCTTTCCTTTGGAGGGGGCTCAGTCAAGCCCGTTGGAACTGTTGTGCTGCAGTGCCAGCTAGCGTCCTGTGTTCACAAACTGTCTTTCTTGGTTGTCCGGGAAAACACACCTTCCCTGCTAGGCATTGCTGCCTGCATCGACTTAGGCTTGGTTGCCTTCGACTCGGTGGTCCATCACCTGGCTTCCGCACATGCCCCCGCCCAGCGATTCCTCTCGCAGTACGGTGAGCTCTTTAACGACAAGCTCGGCAAGCTTCCGGTCACGTACAAGATCACGACCGACCCAGAGGTCTTACCGGTCGTCCGTCCCACCCACCGGATTCCCCATGCTATGCGGGACCGCGTGCTGAGTGAACTCAACAGGATGGTGGATCTGGGAGTGATTGCCCCTGTCACGGACCCGTCAGACTGGGTCTCCACCATGGTGGTTGCCTCTAAAAAAAACACGGAGGAGATACGGATTTGCATTAATCCCAGGGATTTAAACACCACCATTAAACGGCCACACTATCCCATGCGCAAGGTGGAAGATGTCGCAGCGCAACTGGGCAAGGCAAAAGTTTTCTCAGTCCTTGACGAAAAAGCTCCTTCTGGCAGATTCCGCTAGATCACAACACCTCCAACCTGACCACTTTTTGTACACCGTTTGGACGTTTCAAATTTTAACGTATGCCCTTCGGCATAAACTCAGCTAGCGAGGTGTTTCAGCGCACCGTGGAACAGCTATTTGCCGGATACCCCTGCTCGATTGAGGTTGACCACATCCTCGTCGCCGGTCAGAATGTCGAGGACCACGACGCGAATCTGAAGAAAGTCCTCGACCGCACCAAAGCGATCAATCTCAAGCTCAACCCGCTTAAGTGCAAATTCCGGGTGAGCGTGGGCCACATATTCACGAGCGCCGGTCTCAAACCCGATCCATCTAAGACGATCGCGATCAACGAACTGCCAGCGCCCTCCGATGTGACCGGTCTGCAGCGCTTTCTCGGAATGGTCAACTACCTGGGAAAATTCATCCCGAAGTTTAGTGAAATATCTGCCCCTTTACGCCTACACTCACAAAGACACTGTTTGGTGCTGGCATGAACAGCAACAATAGACAATAGGTGCAGGAGGAGGCCATTCAGCCCTTCGAGCCAGCACCGCCATTCAATGCGATCATGGCTGATCACTCTCAATCAGTACCCCGTTCCTGCCTTCGCCCCATACCCCCTCACTCCGCTATCCTTAAGAGCTCTATCCAGCTCTCTCTTGAAAGCATCCAACGAACTGGCCTCCACTGCCTTCTGAGGCAGAGAATTCCACACCTTCACCACTCTCTGACTGAAAAAGTTCTTCCTCATCTCCGTTCTAAATGGCCTACCCCTTATTCTTAAAATGTGGCCCTTTGTTCTGGACTCCTCCAACATTGGGAACATGTTTCCTGCCTCTAATGTGTCCAATCCCCTAATTATCTTATATGTTTCAATAAGATCCCCCCTCATCCTTCTAAATTCCAGTGTATACAAGCCCAATCGCTCCAGCCTTTCAACATATGACAGTCCCGCCATTCCGGGAATTAACCTAGTGAACCTACGGTGCACTCCCTCAATAACAAGAATATCCTTCCTCAAATTTGGAGACCAAAACTGCACACAGTACTCCAGGTGCGGTCTCACCAGGGCCCGGTACAACTGTAGAAGGACCTCTTTGCTCCTATACTCAACTCCTCTTGTTATGAAGGCCAACATTCCATTGGCTTTCTTCACTGCCTGCTGTACCTGCATGCTTCCTTTCAGTGACTGATGCACTAGGACACCCAGATCTCGTTGAACTCCCCCTCCTCCTAACTTGACACCATTCAGATAATAATCTGCCTTTCTATTCTTACTTCCAAAGTGAATAACCTCACACTTATCTACATTAAACTGCATCTGCCATGTATCCGCCCACTCACACAACCTGTCCAAGTCACCCTGCAGCCTTATTGCATCTTCCTCACATTTCACACTACCCCCCAGCTTAGTATCATCTGCAAATTTGCTAATGGTACTTTTAATCCCTTCATCTAAGTCATTAATGTATATCGTAAATAGCTGGGGTCCCAGCACCGAACCTTGCGGTACCCCACTGGTCACTGCCTGCCATTCCGAAAGGGACCCATTTATCCCCACTCTTTGCTTTCTGTCTGTCAACCAATTTTCTATCCATGTCAGTACCCTACCCCCAATACCATGTGCCCTAATTTTGCCCACTAATCTCCTATGTGGGACCTTGTCGAAGGCTTTCTAAAAGTCGAGGTACACCACATCCACTGACTCTCCCCTGTCAATTTTCCTAGTTACATCCTCAAAAAATTCCAGTAGATTTGTCAAGCATGATTTCCCCTTCGTAAATCCATGCTGACTCGGAATGATCCTGTTACTGCTATCCAAATGCTCAGCAATTTCGTCTTTTATAATTGACTCCAGCATCTTCCCCAACACTGATGTCAGACTAACTGGTCTATAATTACCCGTTTTCTCTCTCCCTCCTTTCTTAAAAAGTGGGATAACATTTGCTATCCTCCAATCCACAGGAACTGATCCTGAATCTATAGAACATTGAAAAATGATCTCCAATGCTTCCACTATTTCTAGAGCCACCTCCTTAAGTACCCTGGGATGCAGACCATCAGGCCCTGGGGATTTATCAGCCTTCAGTCCCATCAGTCTACCCAAAACCATTTCCTGCCTAATGTGGATTTCCTTCAGTTCCTCCATCACCCTAGGTTCTCCGGCCCCTAGAACATTTGGGAGATTGTGTGTATCTTCCTCAGTGAAGACAGATCCAAAGTAACGGTTTAACTCGTCTGCCATTTCTTTGTTCCCCATAATAAATTCCCCTGCTTCTGTCTTCAAGGGACCCACATTTGCCTTGACTATTTTTTTCCTCTTCACGTACCTAAAAAAACTTTTGCTATCCTCCTTTATATTATTGGCTAGTTTACCCTCGTACCTCATCTTTTCTCCCCGTATTGCCTTTTTAGTTAACTTTTGTTGCTCTTTAAAAGAGTCCCAATCCTCTGTCTTCCCACTCTTCTTTGCTATGTTATACTTCCTCTCCTTAATTTTTATGCTGTCCCTGACTTCCCTTGTCAGCCACAGGTGTCTCTTACTCCCCTTAGAGTCTTTCCACCTCTTTGGAATGAATTGATCCTGCAACCTCTGCATTATTCCCAGGAATACCTGCCATTGCTGTTCTACCGTCTTCCCAGCTAGGGCCTCCTTCCAGTCAATTTTGGCCAGCTCCTGCCTCATGCCTCTGTAATCCACTTTGCTATACTGTAATACTGACACTTCCGATTTTCCCTTCTGCCTTTCCATTTGCAGAATAAAACTTATCATGTTGTGATCACTGCCTCCTAATGGCTCTTTTACCTCTAGTCCCCTTATCAGATCAGGATCATTACACAACACTAAATCCAGAATTGCCTTCTCCCTGGTAGGGTCCAGTACAAGCTGTTCTAAGAATCCATCTCGAAGGCACTCTACAAACTCTCTTTCCTGGGGTCCATTTCCAACCTGATTTTCCCAGTCTACCTGCATGTTGAAATCTCCCATAACCACCGTAGCATTACAGAGAGCGTTCGACACTCTGAAACAACAGATGTCTTGTGCCCCCACTCTCGCGTACTACGATGTCAAGCTGCCTGTCACGCTGTCCTGCGATGCCTCGCAGTATGGGCTGGGTGCCGTCTGCCTTCAAAACAGCGGTGACGGCCACAGACCTGTTGCCTACGCCTCTCGTACAATGACAGACACCGATCAACGATATGCGCAAATCGAAAAAGAGCTGCTAGCGGTCGTCTTCGCTTGCAGAAAATTCAATGATTTTATCTTCGGCAAGAAGGTCACGATCGAAACAGACCACCAGCCACTCATTAGCATTGTAAGCAAGCCAATACATGCCGCCCCTGCGCGGCTCCAGCGGATGATGCTGCAGCTTCAGAGGTACGACATCTCTCTAGTCTACAAGCGGGGCAAGGACATGCACCTGGCGGACACCCTTTCTCGAGCTCCGCGGGCAACCTGCGGCTCTCCTTCGTCAGGGGACGAGTTTGCCGTCATGATGGTCTCCTACGTCCCCTCGTCCTGCCTGGAGGACCTGGCAGCCCAGACTGCCGCCGACGACACCCTCCTAGCACTATCCTCTGCGATAAGATATGGGTGGCCGGTCAAGCAGAACAGACTGCCGGCTGCCTTCTCCGTCCGCGACCAGCTCGTCCTGCAGGATGGTATTGTCGTAAAGGGCCACAAACCTGTGATTCCTGCCTCCTTACATTGCAAGTACTTCGACAGCATCCATGGGGGACACCCAGGCACAGAAGCAACGATCTCGAGAGCTACGAGCATGTTCTTCTGGCCTGGAATGTCTGACTATATTCGTCAAAAAGTAGAATCCTGTGAGGTGTGCAACAGCCTGGCGCTGCAGCAGCAGAAACAGCCGCTCCTTCCATACCCGGTTCCTGACCTCCCGTGGTCCATCGTGGCAACTGACATTTTTGAGGGGAACGGGAAGCGGTACTTAGTCATAGTCGACTCGTACTCCGGGTGGTTCGAGATCGATCTGCTCCCGAGCCTCACCTCCACGGCAGTGATCCAGAAGCTTGCACGCCATTTCTCCGTCCACGGGGCTCCTCATCGCCTACTCTCCGACAACGGCAGCCAATTCTCCAGCCTCTAATTCAAAGAATTTGCTGCACGCTGGGACTTTTGCCACATCACTAGTAGCCCCGAGTACCCTGTCTAATGGGCTAGCGGAGCGTGCTGTCCGGAGTGCCAAGCAGGTAATGGAACGTTCCCGCAGAGCGGGATCAGACGTTTTCGTCGACTTACTAAACCTGCGGAACATCTCCCGCGATCCGATCCTTGGTTCACCCGCTCAACGCCTAATGTCCAGGCAGACAAGAACCACTTTACCTATTGCTAAACATACACTGGAGCCACAAGTTCGCTTTCCATCTGATGTTCAGTCCCAGCTGCAACGGAAGTGTGACATCAAAAAACGCTGGTACGACAAGACGAGCAGGCCTCTGCCACCACTGGCTAACGGTCAGGTGGTCCGCCTACGAACCGAAAAGGGTCACGACCGCCTGGGGGTGAGATCTCGGCCTGCGCCCGAGCCTCGTTCGTATTTAGTCGATAGCACTTATTGTTACCTCCGCTTGAGTACAAATAAAACTATGAGTTGCAACTCTTGTGCATTGGCATGAATACACACCATCTCCTCTGGTGCTCGATTCCTACTCTGCACAATAGACTCTGTGCATCTACCCAATCTCTTCCTTTTATGATTTTGTACACCTCTATAAGATCAACCCTCATCCTCCTGCGCTCCAAGGAAATGAGACCCAGCCTACTCAACCTCTCCCTGCAACTCACACCATCTCATCCTGGCAACACCTTCATAAATCTTCTCTGAACCTTTTCAAATTGACAATATCTTTCCTATAACATTATTCTATGCTTCTCTGTTTCTATGTAACATTGTACCAATTGATTTATTATATAAATCAGTTTATTTTGACAATTGTGGCAAAATCAGTTTATTAACATTGATGGTTTTTAAAACTGTATACGGTTGCATAGTGTTTGGATTTATGTTAATATTATTTTTTTTGTTTTGTGTTGGTTTGTGATTTTGTGTGTTGCGTATTTTTATTGCTCTGATTGTTGGACTGTGGGTCATGGAACTTCGTCCAAAAGACTTGTTTTTTTGGATGACAATAAAGGCTATTCTGATTCTGGCTATTCTTCTGATTCCAAGTCGATGGGGCAGATGTGGTGCAGATGTGGTCCCGAGGTCCTTATAAGTTTATAAGTTTACCACTTTATAATTTCACAACTTTATTTTCATTAAGTTCTAAGACAAGAATATAGCCCACATGGCAGGAGAATGATGTTGAGAAGGAAAGATAGATCATCCACGGTTGAATGGTGGAGTAGGCTCGATGGTCGAATCGCCTAATCTTGCTCCTATCTCTGATGAACATGAATTAAAGTGTTGTGGATAAAATATAAGGGACCAGTCATTGCGGCGGCTCTCCACTGGGAGGGAACGTTGATCACAAAATAGTTATGGGGGAGGGCACCATTCCATAATTACAGGAGGGCACCATGTTACAGGATAGATATTGTCAAGCTTGAAAAGGATCAGAGAGGATTTATGAGGATGTTGCCAGGACTAGAGTGTGAGTTAAATACGAGAGACAGAGACAGAGACAGAGACAGAGACAGAGACAGAGACAGAGAGAGACAGAGAGAGAGAGAGGAGGGAGGGGAGGGAGGAGGAGAGAGAGAGAGAGAGAGAGAGAGAGAGAGAGAGAGAGAGAGAGAGTGAGAGAGAGAGAGAGAGAGAGAGAGAGAGAGAGAGAGAGAGAGAGAGAGAGAGAGAGAGAGAGAGAGAGAGAGTTAAAGATAAAAAAGGAGGGAGAAAGAGGGGGAGGCAAAGGCAAGAGAGGGATAGAGAAGGAGAGAGGGGTGAAATAGAGGTTTAGTTCAAGTCAAGTCAAGTTTATTTGTCACATACACATACACGATATGCAGTGAAATGAAAGTTCAGCGAGACAACTGGCTATTCGGCGCATTCAATCTTTCCTTCCTTCTTTCCTGCTTCATGAATGAGGATAATAGAGAGAGTGGGAGTTAGAGAGCAGGAGAACAGAGGGGGGTGGGGAGAGCGGAGGGAGAGGGGGAAAGAAAGAAATAGAGAGAGAGCGGGAAAGAAAGAAAGGGGTTGAAAGAGGAGAGAGAGAAAGAGATGAGAGAGAAAGAGAGGTGATAGGGAAAATAGTAGAGGGCGGAAAGGAGAAAGAGGATAGGGACAAAGAGAGGAGATAGAAAAAATAGAGGGGAGTGAGAAAAGGGGTGAGAGGCAGGTCAGTGTCTTGTTTAGAGATATCTCTTCCACCCAGATATCTCTTCCAATCCCTGTTCCAGACGTACACTGCCCCCATCCCCGAACTCTACCTTCCCTACATCGACGACTGCATTGGTGCTACCTCTTTACCCATGCAGAACTCAATAACTTCCTACACTTCACCACCAATTTCCATCCTGCTCTTAAATATACTTGGACTATCTCCGACATCTTCCCTACCGTTTCTGGACCTCACCATCTCCATCACAGGAGCAGACTAGTCACTGACATCTACTACAAACCCACTGACTCGCACAGCTATCTGGACTAGACTTTCTCCCATCCTGTCTCCTGCAAAAAAATCTATCCCTTACTCCCAATTCCTCCGTCTACGCCGCATCTGCGCCCGGGATGAGGTGTACCACACTTGCAAAACTTGGACAGGGAAATGAACGTGACTATTTGACTGTAAGTGGGAGGGTAGGCAGGGAGTGTTGTAGAGCAGAGGGATCTAGGAAGCGCAGGTACACAGTTCCCTGAAAATGGTTTAGAGCAGAGGGATCTAAGAGCGCAGGTGCACAGTTCCATGAAATTGTTTTAGAGCAGATGAATCTAGGAGCATAGGTACACAGTTCCCTGAAAGTGTGGCGTCGCAGGTAGCCAGGGAATGTTGTAGAGCAGAGGATCTAGGAGCGCAGGTACACAGTTCCCTGAAAGTGGCATCACAGGTAGCCAGGGAATGTTGTAGAGCAGAGGGATCTAGGAGCGCAGGTACACAGTTCCCTGAAAGTGGCATCACAGGTAGGCACACACACTTACACACACACCATTAACAAATACCACTCCCTTGTCCCTCTTCTGAAACACTGGTATTAGGAGTTAAGATAGAGGTGAGCGAGAGGGGGAGAAAGAGATGGGGAGGAAGAGAGGGAGGAGAAAGAGAGTGGGAAAGAGTGAGCGAGAGGGGAGAGAGAGATCCCTTTTTCCTGTATCTGTACACTGTGGACAGATCGATTGTAATCTTGTATAGTCTTTCCGCTGACTGGATACCAAGCAACAAAAAAGCTTTTCACACAAAGCTGGGTGGCAGTGTGAACTGCGAAGAGGATGTTAGGAGGTTGCAGGGTGACATGGACAGGTTGAATGAGTGGGCATATGCATGCAGATGCAGTATAACATAGATAAATGTGAGGTTATCCACTTTGCCTGAGGAGGCAGATTATTATCTCAATTGTGCCAGATTAGGTAAAGTGGAAGTGCAACGAGACCTGGGTTTCCTTGTACACCAGTCACTGAAAGTAAGCGTGCAGGTAGAGCAGGCAGTGAAGAAAGCTAATGGCATGTTTGCCTTCATAACGAGAAGATTTGAGTATAGGAGTAAAGAGGTCCTTCTACAGTTGTACAGGGCCCTGGTGAGACCGCATCTGGAGTATTGTGTGCAGTTTGTTTATCCTAATTTGAGGAAGAACGTCCTTGCTATTGAGGCAGTGCAGCGTAGGTTTACCAGGTTAATCCCCTGGCTGGTGGGACTGTCGTATGAGGAAAGATGGGAAAGACTGGGCTGGTATTCACTGGAGTTTAGGAGTTTAGGAGTTTAGGAGGATGAGAGGGAAGTGGCTTCATCCACTTATCCCAGACGGAGCCATTGAGCTAGCCGGGCGTACAGCGTTTCGTTGGGACAGAAACATCGACTCCGGTAAGAGCAAGGGGGGGGGTTATGCATTTATGTGCACAAACAACTGGTGCACTAACATCCAAATCATAGATAGCCACTGTTCTCCTGATCTGGAGTCCCTAACAGTTAAATGCAGGCCTTTTTACCTTCCTCGCGAATTTACAGGGGTTATAGTAACAGCAGTCTACATCCACCGAATGCTAACGCTAGCACAGCTTTAGGCTACCTGCTCGGTGCAATAAACTCACAACAGAGCACATATCCAGAAGCAGCCCACATCATAGCCGGGGACTTCAACCATGCAGACCTAAAGTCAGTTCTCCCGAAACTTGAACAACACATAAGATGTGCTACCAGGGGGAAAAACACACTAGACAAGGTTTACTCAAATATTAAGAAGGGGTTCAGGTCAGCACCACTACCACACCTGGGGCAGTCAGATCACCTGTCCATATTCCTAACCCCAGCATACACCCCACTCAGGAGGAAAGCTCCAGTCACCATAAAGACTGTTAAGACATGGCCTGAAGGAGCTTCCTCGCAGCTGCAGGATTGCTTCGAAAGGACCAACTGGGATATTTTTGAGGATCAGGACTTGGAGGAGTACACATCAACTGTACTTTGCTACATCCAAAACTGTGTTGACAATGTCACCGTCGACAAACGCATCCGGTTGTACCCAATCAAAAACCCTGGATGACAAAGGATGTCAGGTCTCTCCTCAAGGACCGTAACACCGCCTTCAGGTCTAGTGATAGAGCTCTATACAGTGCTGCTAGAACCAACCTGAAGAGAGCATCAAGGATGCCAAAGCGTCCTACAAGAGGAAGATTGAAGACCACTTCTCCAACAATGACCCACGGCGGGTATGGCAAGGCATCCAGCACATCACCAACTACAAGACCAGCAACCGCACGACTGCCGACGGCGACGCCTCGCTGGCTGAGGAACTTAACTGTTTCTTTGCTCGTTTCGAGGTGAAAGCTACAGTGGCAGACATTACACCTCTCCAGCACCTGACAGCAACACCTTCACTGTGCAGGACGTATGATGTTAAGCGCGTGCTCAGAGCAGTGAATCCCAGGAAAGCTGCAGGCCCCTGATGGTGTGACGGGCAGAGTGCTGAGGGAATGTGCAGACCCAATTATCTGAGGTCTTCACAAAAATCTTCAACTGTCCCTTTTAAAATCCACCATCCCTCCCTGCCTGAAGTCCGCCATAATCATCCCACTGCCGAAAAAGTCTGTCATCAGCAGTCTTAACGACTACCGTCCGGTAGCACTCACACCGGTCATCACAAAGTGCTTCGAGAGACTGGTCCTGCAGCACATCAAAGCCAGCCTCCCACCCACCTTCGGACCCACACCAGTTTGCCTACAGAGCAAATAGGTCTACAGGGGATGCCATCGACACTGCTCTTCACACTGCACTGACCCACCTTGAACACCAGGGGGAGCTATGTGAGGATGCTCTTCCTCGACTTCAGCTCTGCCTTTAACACGGTCATCCCGAGCAGACTGGTCACCAAACTTTCCGACCTTGGATTTTCCCAAACCATCTGCAAATGGATCAAGGACTTTCTGACCAACCGCCCCCAGACAGTCAAAATAGGCCCTCACCTATCCTCCACCATTACACTGAGCACCGGCTCACCACAGGGCTGTGTGTTGAGCCCCATCCTTTACTCCTCTACACTCACGACTGCGCCCCCACCCATCCCACCAACACCATCATCAAGTTCGCGGATGACACGACTGTGGTTGGACTCATCTCAGAAGGAGATGAGACAGCCTATAGGGATGAAATCCAAAGGCTGGCAGCATGGTGTTCAGTGAACAATCTGGTCCTGAACTCCTCCAAAACAAAGGAACTTATAATTGACTTTAGGAAAACCAGTGGAGATTACGACCCACTCTACATCAATGGGGTCTGTGTGGAAAGGGGTACCAGCTTTCAGGTTCCTGGGTACGCACATCGCAGAGGATCTCACCTGGTCTACCAACACCATCACCACAGTAAAGAAGGCACAGCAGAGACTCCACTTCCTGAGGATCCTCAGGAAAACCAACCTGCAGGAGAAGCTCATGTTGTCCTTCTATCGCTGCTCCATCGAGAGTGTGCTGGCATACTGTATAACCACATGGTATGCCAGCTGCTCAGAAAAGGACAGGAAGGCCCTTCAGAGGGTCATCACGACGGCCCAGAAAATCATCGGCTGCTCACTGCCCTCCCTGGAGCACCTGTTCAGCCTACGCTGCCTCAGTAGAGCAGGCAAAATAATAAAAGATCCATCCCACCCCGGCCACCGTCTGTTTGTTCATCTGCCCTCTGGTCGACGTTTCAGGTCGATAAAATCCCGAACAAACAGACTTAAGAACAGTTTTTACCCCAGGGCCATACGAGAACTGAACACTACCTTGCACTAGGCAACACTAAAAAATCTTTGTACTTAACATAATTGTATTTAATTGTATTTATGTATTTATTTGTTTTTGCATTTATTGCATATATGTTTGTACGCACCGTCAGGATTGGCTATTTTTTAATTTCGTTGTACTCGTTGCAATGACAATAAATGAATATTATTATTATTATTATTATTATCTCATAGAGACGTATACAATTATAAAAGGACTAGGCAAGCTAGATGCAGGAAAAATGTTTCCAATGTTGGGGGAGTCCAGAACCAGGGGCCACACAGTCTACGAATAAAGGGGAGGCCATTTAAAACTGAGGTGAGAAGCAACTTTTTCACCCAGAGAGTTGTGAATTTGTGGAATTCTCTGCCACAGAGGGCAGTGGAGGCCAATTCACTGGATGAAATTAAAAGAGAGTTAGATAGAGCTATGGGGGCTAGTGGAATCAAGGGAAATGATGAAAAGACAGGCACAGGTTACTGATTGTGGATGTTCAGCCATGTTCACAATGAATGGTGGTGCTGGCCCGAAGGGCCAAATGGCCTCTCCTCCTGCATCTATTTTCTATGTTTCTAAACTAAACTAAAGATGGGATCGGGGGGTGGGGGGACGAGGGAGAGAGTGATCAGGGAGTGAGGGAGAGAGGAGAGGGAGAGAATGGGAGGGGGGAGAGGAGAGAGCAGGGAGAGGGAAGAGAAGAGGGCGGGGAGAGTGCAGAAAGAGAGGGGAGGAGAGCGGTTAGAGAGAGAGGGCAGAAAGAGAGGGTGGAGAGAGAGAAGGGGGGAGATAGAGAGGAAAGAGCAGGGAGAGAGGAGAGAGAGGGCGGGAGAGATAGCAGAAAGAGAGGAGAGAGGGGGGTGAAAGAGAGGGGGAGAGAGGGGGAGAAAGAGCGGGCAGAGAGAGGGGGGAATTGAGTGTGGAGAGAGAGGGTGAGAGAGAGAGGGAACGGGGAGAGAGAGAGGGGGGAGAGAGGTGGAGAGGGGGAGATAGAGCGGAGGTAGAGAGAAGAGGAGAGAGAGACTACTGGTAGGTGGGAGGAAGAGAAGTCAAGAGAGGGGGTGAGATGGGTTAGTTAGAACTACAGTGAAAATCGGGAAGAGAGAGGAGAGATAGAGAAAGAGGAAGGGGGAGAGAAAAGGGAGGGGGGAAGAGATCATTGAGCTTAGTTTTTAGTTTAACTTTGTTAGTTTATTTAGTCAAAAGGAGGTAGAGAGAGAGGGGGGAGAGTGTATCAACTATTAGTTAAGTTTAGTTTAGTAAGGGCCTGTTTCCACGCTCTACCCTGAAGTAAAAATGGAAACGTGAAGCAGGAAGACGAGGGCTGGAGTTTTCAAGACTTTCGCCTCCTGTTCCCAGTGGAGGGTGAGAAAAAGGCCATCGTCCCCCCCGCGGGAGAGAGGGAGGGAGAGAGAGAAAGAGAGAGAGAGGGGAGAGAGTGCCAAGGGAGAGGGAGGGATGCTGAGAAAGAGAGGGGGAGAGAGAGAGCGAAACTGAGGGAGAGACGAGGGGAGGAGAGCGTGATAGAAACACAGAGAGAGGGGAGACGAGAGAGAGAGAGAGGGAGGGAGGGAGAGAGAGAGGGAGGGAGAGAGAGGGGGGAGAGAGAGAGAGAGAGGGAGGAAGAGAGAGGGAGAGAGTGCCAAGGGAGGGAAGGGAAGCAGAGAAAGAGAGGGGGGGGGAGAGAGAGAGAAACAGAGGGAGAGACGGAGGGAGGGAGGAGAGAGAGTGAGAGAAAACACAGAGAGAGAGGAGGAGACGGAGAGAGAGAGGAGAGGAGGGAGAGAGAGAGAGAGGGAGAAGAGAGGAGGGGGGAGAGTAGAGGAGAGAGGAGAGGGGAAGAGAGAGGGGGGGAG
>NW_027601303.1:301294-353282 GCF_053455715.1 Rhinoraja longicauda
CTTTTTCTCTCCCTCTCCCTCTTTATTTCTCCTCTCTCTTCCCGATTTTCCATGTAGTTCTAAACTAACACATCTCACCCCCTCTCTTGACTTCTCTTCCTCCCACCTCTCAGTAGTCTCTCTCTCCCCTTCTCTCTACCTCCGCTCTATCTCCTCCTCCCCACCTCTCTCCCCTCTCTCTCTCCCGTTCCCTCTCTCTCTCACCCTCTCTCTCCACACTCAATTCCCCACTCTCTCTGCCCGCTCTTTCTCCCCCTCTCTCCCCCTCTCTTTCACCCCCCCTCTCTCCTCTCTTTCTGCTCTCTCTCTCCCCGCCCCCTCTCTCCTCTCTCCCTGCCTTTCCTCTCTATCTCCCCCCCTTCTCTCTCTCCACCCTCGCTTTCTGCCCTCTCTCTCTCTCCCCCGCTCTCCTCCCCTCTCTTTCTGCACTTTCTCTCCCCGCCCTCTCTCTTCCCTCTCCCTGCTCTCTCCTCTCCCCCCCACTCTCTCCCTCTCCTCTCTCCCTCACTCTCTGATCACTCTCTCCCTCGTCCCCCCACCCCCAATCCCCATCTTTAGTTTAGTTTAGAAACATAGAAAATAGATGCAGGCCATTTGGCCCTTCGAGCCAGCACCGCCCTTCATTGTGAACATGGCTGAACATCCACAATCAGTAACCTGTACCTGCCTTTTCCTCATTTCCCTTGATTCCACTAGCCCCCAGAGCTCTATCTAACTCTCTTTTAAATTCATGCAGTGAATTGGCCTCCACTGCCCTCTGTGGCAGAGAATTTCACAAATTCACAACTCTCTGGGTGAAAAAGTTTCTTCTCATCTCAGTTTTAAATGTCCTCCCCTTTATTCGTAGACTGTGTGGCCCCTGGTTCTGGTCTCCCCCAACATTGGAAACATTTTTCCTGCATCTAGCTTGCCTAGTCCTTTTATAATTGTATACGTCTCTATAAGATTCCCTCTCATCCTCCTAAACTCCAGTGAATACCTGCCCAGTCTTTCCAATCTTTCCTCATACGACAGTCCCACCAGCCAGGGGATTAACCTGGTGAACCTACGCTGCACTGCCTCAATAGCAAGGAAGTTCTTCCTCAAATTAGGATAAACAAACTGCACACAATACTCCAGATGCGGTCTCACCAGGGCCCTATACAACTGTAGAAGGACCTCTTTACTCCTATACTCAAATCCTCTCGTTATGAAGGCAAACATGCCATTAGCTTTCTTCGCTGCCTGCTGTACCTGCACGCTTACTTTCAGTGACTGGTGTACAAGGACACCCAGGTCTCGTTGCACTTCCACTTTACCTAATCTGACACAATTGAGATAATAATCTGCCTCCTCAGGCAAAGTGGATAACCTCACATTTATCTATGTTATACTGCATCTGCCATGCATCTGCCCACTCATTCAACCTGTCCATGTCACCCTGCAACCTCCTAACATCCTCTTCGCAGTTCACACTGCCACCCAGCTTTGTGTGAAAAGCTTTTTTGTTGTTTGGTATCCAGTCAGCGGAAAGACTATACAAGATTACAATCAATCTGTCCACAATGTACAGATACAGGAAAAAGTGATCTCTCTCTCCCCGCTCGCTCACTCTTCCCACTCTCTTTCTCCTCCCTCTCTTCCTCCCCATCTCTTTCTCCCCCTCTCGCTCACCTCTCTCTTAACTCCTAATACCAGTGTTTCAGAAGAGGGACAAGGGAGTTGTATTTGTTAATGGTGTGTGTAAGTGTGTGTGCCTACCTGTGATGCCACTTTCAGGGAACTGTGTCCTGCGCTCCTAGATCACTCTGCTTTACAACACTCCCTGGCTACCTGTGATGCCACTTTCAGGGAACTGTGTCCTGCGCTCCTAGATCACTCTGCTTTACAACATTCCCTGGCTACCTGCGACGCCACACTTTCAGGGAACTGTGTACCTATGCTCCTAGATTCATCTGCTCTAAAACATTTTCATGGAACTGTGCACCTGCGCTCTTAGATCCCTCTGCTCTAAACCATTTTCAGGGAACTGTGTACCTGCGCTCCTAGATCCCTCTGCTCTACAACACTCCCTGTCTACCCTCCCACTTACAGTCAAATAGTCACTTTCATTTCCCTGTCCAAGTTTTGCAAGTGTGGTACACCTCATCCCGGGCGCAGATGCGGTGTAGACGGAGGAATTGGGAGTAGGGGATAGATTTTTTTGCAGGAGACAGGATGGGAAGAAGTGTAGTCCAGATAGCTGTGCGAGTCAGCGGGTTTATTGTAGATGTCAGTCACTAGTCTGTCTCCTGTGATGGAGATGGTGAGGTCCAGAAACGGTAGGAAGATGTCGGAGATAGTCCAAGTATATTTAAGAGCAGGATGGAAATTGGTGGTGAAGTGTAGGAAGTTATTGAGTTCTGCATGGGTACAAGAGGTAGCACCAATGCAGTCGTCGATGTAGGGAAGGTAGAGTTCGGGGATGGGGCCGGTGTACGTCCGGAACAGGGATTGGAAGAGATATCTGGGTGGAAGAGATATCTCTAAACAAGACACTGACCTGCTCTCACCCCTTTTCTCACTCCCCTCTATTTTTCTATCTCCTCTCTTTGTCCCTATCCTCTTTCTCCCTTTCCGCCCTCTACTATTTTCCCTATCACCTCTTTTTCTCTCTCATCTCTTTCTCTCTCTCCTCTTTCACCCCCTTTCTTTCTTTCCCGCTCTCTCTCTATTTCTTTCTTTCCCCCTCTCCCTCCGCTCTCTCCCCCCCTCTGTTCTCCTGCTCTCTAACTCCCACTCTCTCTATTATCCTCATTCATGAAGCAGGAAAGAAGGAAGGCGAGACTGAATGCGCCGAATAGCCTGTTCTCTCGCTGAACTTTCATTTCACTGCACATCGTGTATGTGTATGTGACAAATAAACTTGACTTGACTTGAACTAAACCTCTATTTCACCCTCTCTCCTCTATCCCTCTCTTGCCTTTGCCTCCCCTCTTTCTCCCTCCTTTTTTTATCTTTAACTCTCCCTCCGCTCTCTCTCTCTCCTTCTCTTGTGTCTCTCTGTCTCTCTATGCCTCTGTGTCTCTCTGTCCCTTTCCCTCTCTCCCTCTCTGTATCTCTCCCTCTTTCTCCCTCTCTCTATAACTCTCTGTTTCCCTAACTGTCTACGTCTCTCACTGCCTCTCTCTCTCCCTCTGTCTCTCCCTCTGTCTCTCTCCCTCTCGCTCTCTCTCTCTCTCGTATTTAACTCACACTCTAGTCCTGGCAACATCCTCATAAATCCTCTCTGATCCTTTTCAAGCTTGACAATATCTATCCTGTAACATGGTGCCCTCCTGTAATTATGGAATGGTGCCCTCCCCCATAACTATTTTGTGATCAACGTTCCCTCCCAGTGGAGAGCCGCCGCAATGACTGGTCCCTTATATTTTATCCACAACACTTTCATTCATGTTCATCAGAGATAGGAGCAAGATTAGGCCATTGGACCATCGAGTCTACTCCACCATTCAACCGCGGATGATCTATCTTTCCCTCTCAACCTCATTCTCCTGCCAAGTGGGCTAAATTCTTGTCTTAGAACTTCATGAAAATAAAGTTGTGAAATTATAAAGTCGTAAACTTATAAACTTATAAGGACCTCGGGACCACATCTGCCCCACATCTGCCCCATCGACTTGGAATCAGAAGAATAGCCAGAATCAGAATAGCCTTTATTGTCATCCAAAAAAACAAGTCTTTTGGACGAAATTTCATGACCCACAGTCCAACAATCAGAGCAATAAAAATACGCAACATACAAAATCACAAACCAGCACAAAACAAAAAAAATAATATTAACATAAATCCAAACACTCTGCGACCGTATACAGTTTTAAAACCCATCAATGTTAATAAACTGATTTTGCCACAATTGTCAAAATAAACTGATTTATATAATAAATCAATTGGTACAATGTTACATATAACATATAACATATAACAACTACAGCATGGAAACAGGCCTGTCCGGCCCTACCAGTCCACGCCGACCATTCTCCCTGACCTAGTCTCATCTACCTGCACTCAGACCATAACCCTCCAATCCCCTCCTATCCATATACCTATCCAATTTACTCTTAAATAATAAAATCGAGCCAGCCTCCACCACTTCCACCGGAAGCCCATTCCATACAGCCACAACCCTCTGAGTAAAGAAGTTCCCCCTCATGTTACCCCTAAACCTTTGTCCCTCAATTCTGAAGCTATGTCCCCTTGTTGGAATCTTCCCCACTCTCAAAGGGAAAAGCCTACCCACGTCAACTCTGTCCGTCCCTCTCAAAATTTTAAAAAACCTCTATCAAGTCCCCCCTCAACCTTCTACGCTCCAAAGAATAAAGACCCAATCTATTCAACCTCTCTCTGTAGCCTAAGTGCTGAAACCCAGGCAACATTCTAGTAAATTTCCTCTGTACCCTCTCCATTTTGTCGACATCCTTCCTATAATTTGGCGACCAGAACTGCACACCATACTCCAGATTCGGCCTCACCAATGCCCTGTACAATTTCAACATTACATCCCAACTTCTATACTCGATGCTCTGATTTATAAAGGCAAGCATACCAAACGCCTTCTTCACCACCCTATCCACATGAGATTCCACCTTCAGGGAACAATGCACAGTTATTCCCAGATCCCTCTGTTCCACTGCATTCCTCAATTCCCTACCATTTACCCTGTACGTCCTATTTTGATTTGTCCTACCAAAATGCAGCACCTCACACTTATCAGCATTAAACTCCATCTGCCATCTTTCAGCCCACCCTTCCAAAAGGCCCAAGTCTCTCTGTAGACTTTGAAAATCTACCTCACTATCAACTACTCCACCTATCTTAGTATCATCTGCATATTTACTAATCCAATTTGCCACACCATCATCCAGATCATTAATGTAAATGACAAACAACAGTGGACCCAACACAGATCCTTGGGGCACTCCACTAGACACTGGCCTCCAACCTGACATACAATTGTCAACCGTTACCCTCTGGTATCTCCCATTCAGCCATTGTTGAATCCATCTTGCAACCTCACTATTAATACCCAACGATTTAACCTTCTTAATCAACCTTCCATGTGGAACCTTGTCAAATGCCTTACTGAAGTCCATATAGACAACATCCACAGCCTTGCCCTTATCAATTTCTCTGGTAACCTCTTCAAAAAATTCAAGAAGATTAGTCAAACATGACCTTCCAGGCACAAATCCATGTTACATAGAAACATAGAATAATGTTATAGGAAAGATATTGTCAATTTGAAAAGGGTCAGAGAAGATTTATGAAGGTGTTGCCAGGACGAGACGGTGTGAGTTGCAGGGAGAGGTTGAGTAGGCTGGGTCTCATTTCCTTGGAGCGTAGGAGGATGAGGGTTGATCTTATAGAGGTGTACAAAATCATAAAAGGAAGAGATTGGGTAGATGCACAGAGTCTATTGTGCAGAGTAGGAATCGAGCACCAGAGGAGATGGTGTTGTGTATTCATGCCAATACTCAAGAGTTGCAACTCATAGTTTTATTTGTACTCAAGCGGAGGTAACAATAAGTGCTATCGACTAAATACGAACGAGGCTCGGGCGCAGGCCAAGATATCACCCCCAGGCGGTCGTGACCCTTTTCGGTTCGTAGGCGGACCACCTGACCATTAGCCAGTGGTGGCAGAGGCCTGCTCGTCTTGTCGTACCAGCGTTTTTTGATGTCACATTTCCGTTGCAGCTGGGACTGAACATCAGATGGAAAGCGAACTTGTGGCTCCAGTGTATGTTTAGCAATAGGTAAAGTAGTTCTTGTCTGCCTGGACATTAGGCGTTGTGCGGGTGAACCAAGGATCGGATCGCGGGAGATGTTCCGCAGGTTTAGTAAGTCGAGGAAAACGTTGGATCCCGCTCTGCGGGAACGTTCCATCACATGCTTGGCACTCCGGATGGCATGCTCCGCTAGCCCGTTGGACTGAGGGTACTCGGGGCTACTAGTGATGTGGCAAAAGTCCCAGCGTGCAGCAAATTCTTTGAATTGGAGGCTGGAGAATTGGCTGCCGTTGTCGGAGAGTAGGCGATGAGGAGCCCCGTGGACGGAGAAATGGCGTGCAAGCTTCTGGATCACTGCCGTGGAGGTGAGGCTCGGGAGCAGATCGATCTCGAACCACCCGGAGTACGAGTCGACTATGACTAAGTACCGCTTCCCGTTCCACTCAAAAATATCAGTTGCCACGATGGACCACGGGAGGTCAGGAACCGGGTATGGAAGGAGCGGCTGTTTCTGCTGCTGCAGCGCCAGGCTGTTGCACACCTCACAGGATTCTACTTTTTGACGAATATAGTCAGACATTCCAGGCCAGAAGAACATGCTCGTAGCTCTCGAGATCGTTGCTTCTGTGCCTGGGTGACCCCATGGATGCTGTCGAAGTACTTGCCATGTAAGGAGGCAGGAATCACAGGTTTGTGGCCCTTTACGACAATGCCACCTTGCAGGACGAGCTCGTCGTGGACGGTAAGGCAGCCGGCAGTCTGTTCTGCTTGACCGGCCACCCATGTCTTATGACAGACGATAGTGCTAGGAGGGTGTCGTCGGCGGCAGTCTGGGCTGCCAGGTCCTCCAGGCAGGACGAGGGGACGTAGGAGACCATCATGACGGCAAACTCGTCTCCTGACGAAGGAGAGCCGCAGGTTGCCCGCGGAGCTCGAGAAAGGGTGTCCGCCAGGTGCATGTCCTTGCCCCGCTTGTAGACTAGAGAGATGTCGTACCTCTGAAGCTGCAGCATCATCCGCTGGAGCCGCGCAGGGGCGGCATGTATTGGCTTGCTTACAATGCTAATGAGTGGCTGGTGGTCTGTTTCGATCGTGACCTTCTTGCCGAAGATAAAATCATTGAATTTTCTGCAAGCGAAGACGACCGCTAGCAGCTCTTTTTCGATTTGCGCATATCGTTGATCGGTGTCTGTCATAGTACGAGAGGCGTAGGCAACAGGTCTGTGGCCGTCACCGCTGTTTTGAAGGCAGACGACACCCAGCCCATACTGCGAGGCATCGCAGGACAGCGTGACAGGCAGCTTGACATCGTAGTACGCGAGAGTGGGGGCACAATACATCTGTTGTTTCAGAGTGTCTAACGCTCTCTGTTGCTGTTCATGCCAGCCCCAAACAGTGTCTTTGTGAGTTAGTAGGCGTAAAGGGGCAGATATTTCACTAAACTCCGGGATGAATTTTCCCAGGTAGTTGACCATTCCGAGAAAGCGCTGCAGACCGGTCACATCGGAGGGCGCTGGCAGTTCGTTGATCGCGATCGTTTTAGATGGATCGGGTTTGAGACCGGCGCTCGTGAATATGTGGCCCACGTAGTTGACTTCGCTCACCCGGAATTTGCACTTAAGCGGGTTGAGCTTGAGATTGATCTCTTTGGCGCGGTCGAGGACGTTCTTCAGATTGGCGTCGTGGTCCTTTACATTCTGACCGGCGACGAGGATGTGGTCAACCACAATCGAGCAGGTATCCGGCAAATAGCTGTTCCACGGTGCGCTGAAACACCTCGCTAGCTGAGTTTATGCCGAAGGGCATACGTTAAAATTTGAAACGTCCAAACGGTGTACAAAAAGTGGTCAGGTTGGAGGAGTTGTGATCTAGCGGAATCTGCCAGAAGGAGCTTTTTGCGTCGAGGACAGAGAAAACTTTTGCCTTGCCCAGTTGCGCTGCGACATCTTCCACCGTGCGCATGGGATAGTGTGGCCGTGTTTTTTTAGAGGCAACCACCATGGTGGAGACCCAGTCTGATGGGTCCGTGACAGGGGCAATCACTCCCAGATCCACCATCCTGTTGAGTTCACTCAGCACGCGGTCCCGCATAGCATGGGGAATCCGGTGGGTGGGACGGATGACCGGTAAGACCTCTGGGTCGGTCGTGATCTTGTACGTGACCGGAAGCTTGCCGAGCTTGTCGTTAAAGAGCTCACCGTACTGCGAGAGGAATCGGTGGGCGGGGGCATGTGCGGAAGCCAGTTGATGGACCACCGAGTCGAAGGCAACCAAGCCTAAGTCGATGCAGGCAGCAATGCCTAGCAGGGAAGGAGTGTTTTCCCGGACAACCAAGAAAGACAGTTTGTGAACACAGGACGCTAGCTGGCACTGCAGCACAACAGTTCCAACGGGCTTGACTGAGCCCCCTCCAAAGGAAAGCAGTGAGGCCATGGTTGGCTTGATGTCCTTGGCATTACGAATCCTGTGGAGCTCTGATAAGGTGATAACGTTGCAGCGAGCCCCTGTGTCGAGCTTTGCAGTAACAGGCACTCCGTTAATGAGGAGGGTGACCATGGGATCGAGATGTTTAGCAGATGGGTCTGATAAGGAATGTATATTGATATTCAGTCCGTTGATAGCAGCTAGGTCATGCTCGTTAAACACAGGGAGTGATGCAGGTGCTGTGTGAGACGGCTCGGGCTGTAGCAGATGTACCGACTGTTTTGTCCCGACTCTGTTCCCACGCGAACGACAGCAGCGGACAAAATGTTTTCTACGTTTGCAGTAATGACAGACTTTCCCAAATGCAGGGCACTGCTCCCGAATCCCAGCGTGTGAGCCCACAGTTACTACAGTTGTTGATGTGACCGGCACAGGATCTGCCGGGCACTTCAGAAAGTGGGCCTTGAGCACGGTAAGATGTGCCGACAACATTCAGATCAAACGCAGAGTGGGGTCCCGGCCCCAAGGATTTAGTGTGTGAGGCAGTTAGCTCAGCAACTCGTGAACTGGGTTCATGCCTGCAGCGCCTTCAGGGTAGGTGGAGGTGCCCTGCGGGACACAAAGATGGTTAAGGACAGGGAGGTCTGTTCACAGGAACTGCACCAGCACATCAAGCTCACGGGCAGACCGGATTTAGACTTTGAAAATGGCAATGCCTGCATGTGTAATATGTGCTAAAACAATTTCACTGTGCATTTGCACATTGAATTACTGAACTGTTGACCACTCTCCTCACAGAAGGCTCAGAAAGGCCTTTACTCTGACAATTGAGGAAGTGTTATCAGTAAAAATAACTGAACCCGGGAATAACAAGCTGATGGTTTCATTGTGAAACAGTGCCCTGAACATGCAGCCATTTTGTGAACCAAACTGGGCCATCTGCTTCCACAGCACCAGACCGCTCAGCGCCCTCAACACATCAACTGTTAGCTCCAACTTCACTCAACTCTGTGTGATTGTTGTGCAGCACCTGCACCAACACGTCCCATAACAACGTGCAGCTGGTGCTGGACATGACTTTCCTGCTTCAAACTCTCACCGGGACACATTTAGTCACAACAATCAATGCAAAGTCCTCACAACAACAAATCAAACTCAATGGGGAGATTTACCCGCAGTCTCTCCCCAAGATTAGACCCGTCCACTGGGGGCCGGCGGCAAATACTCACCGATGGGAAGCGGCTGTCCCCGCCCGACAGGCGCTCCCCTCCTCTCCCCTCAGTGTACAGTGTGTGGGGGCGGGTGGGGGTCAGATGTGTGGGTGTCGGGGTCATGTGTGTGGGGGCAGGATGTCATGTGTGTGGGGGCTGGATGTCATGTGTGTAGAGAGTCACGTGTGTGGGGGTCAGGTGTGTGGGTGTCATGGGTCACGTGTGTGGGGGGCCGGGGGTCATGTGTGTAGGGGTCACGTGTGTCTGGGGGTGGGGGTCAGGTGTGTAGGGGGTCATGTTTGTGTGGGGTGATGGGGTGGTCAGGTGTGGGGGGGGGTCTCTTGTGTGGGGGGCTGGTGGTCAGGTGTGTGATCCCCAGTGGGTCATGTATGTAGGGGGTCACGTGTGACGGGGTGCTGGAGGTCATGGGGTGTGGGTGCTGGGAGTCAGGTATGTGGGGGGCTGGGGGTCAGGGGGGCAGGTGTGCAGGGGGTCCAGTGTGTGGGGGGGGGGGGTGGGTGACAGATTTGGGGGGGTATGGGGATCGTGTGTGTAGGGGGTCATGTGTTGGGGGGCTGGGTTCAGGTGTTTGGGAGGCAGGGGGTCAGTTGTGTGGGGGTTAGGGGGTCATGTGTGTAGGGTGTCACGTGTGTGGGGGGGCTGAGGGTCAGGTGTTTGTGGGGGTGTGGCGGTCAGGTGTGTGCGGGGGGCTGGAGGTCAGGTGTTTGGGGGGCTGGAGGTCAGGTGTGTGTGGGGGGCTGGGTATCAGAGGGTCATTTGTGTAGAGGGTCAGGTGTATCTAGAAGGTGGGGTCAGGTGTGTACGGGGTCACATTTGTCGGGGGATGGGATTCATGTCTGTGGGGGGGCAGGGGAACATGTGTGTAGGGTGTCACGTGTGGGGGAGACTGGGGGGTCAGATGTTTGGGGGCTGGGGGTCAGGTGTTTGGGGGGGCTGGGGGTCAGGAGGTCATGTGTGTCATGTGTCACGTGTGTGGGGGGCTGGCGGTCAGGGGATGTGGGTGCTGGGGGTCAGGTGTGTGGGGGGGCTGGGGGTCAGTGCGAGGAGGTGCTGGGGATCAGGGGGTCATGTGTGTAGGGGGTCACGTGTTTGGGGGGGCTGGGGGTCAGGTGTGTGTAGGGGAGCTGGATGTCAGGTGTGTGTGGGGGCTGGGGTCAGGTGTACCTGGGGGCTGGGGGTCAGGTGTATGCGGGGGCCGGGTGTCAGGTGTGTAGGTGCGGCTGGGGATCAGGTGTATGGGGGGGGCTCGGAGTCAGGTGTGTAGGGGCTGGGGGGTCAGGTGTGTAGGGGTTTGGGGTCAGGTGTGTGTGGGGGCTGGGGTCAGGTGTACCTGGGGGCTGGGGGTCAGGTGTGTGTGGGGACTGGGGGGTCAGGTGTGTAGGGGTCTGGGGGTCAGGTGTGTGTGGGGACTGGGGGGTCAGGTGTGTAGGAAGTGACGTGTGTGATGGGGTGGGGACAGGTGTGTGGGGGGTCAGGGGATCATGTTTGTAGGAGTTCAAGTGTGGGGGTGGGGGATGGGGGTCAGGTGTGTAGTGGGTCATGTTTGTGGGGGGTGGGGTCAGTTGTATGAGGGGTCAGGCGATCATTTGTGTAGGTGGTCAGGTGTTTGGGTAGGCTGGGGGTCAGGGGACATATGTGTAAGGGGTCACCTTTGTGGAGGTCAGGGGTCAGGTGTGTTTGGGTGCTGGTGGTCAGGTGCGTCTGGGGGTCAGGTGTGTGAGCGCTCAGAGGGTCATGTGTATCGGGGGTCACGTGTGTGGAGGCTGGTGGGGGTCAGGTGTGCGGGGGGTCTGGGGGTCACGTGCGGTGGGGAGTTCTGGGGCCAGGTGTCCATTTGTGTACGGGGTCACAAGTGTGGGGGCGGTTGGGGGTCAGGTGTGTCGGCGGTCAGTGGGTCATGTGTGTAGGGTGTCACGCTTGTGGGGGGGGGTGGGGGTCAGGTGTGTGGGGCGTCAGGGGCTCATGTGTATAGGTGGTCAGGTGCATGCGGGGCTGGTAGTCAGGGGATCACCTGTGTGGGGGGATGGGTGTCAGGTGTGTGTGGGGGCTGGGGGTCAGATGTGTTGGGGGGCTGGGGGTCAGGTGTACGCGGGCTGGGGGCTGGAGTGTGGGGGGCTGCGGGTCGGGTGCGTGGGGGCTGGGGGTTAGGTGTGTGAGGGCTGAGGATCAGGTGTGTGGCCTGTCCGGGGGTCAGGTGTGTGTGGGGGCTGGGGGTCAGATTTGTTGGGGGGCTGTGGGTCAGGTGTGCGGGGGCTGGTGTGTGGGGGGCTGTGGGTCGGGTGTTTGGGGGCTGGGGGTCAGGTGTGTGGGCTGTCCGGGGGTCAGGTGTGTGTGGGGGGGCTGCGGGTCGGGTGTGTGGGGGCTGGGGGTCAGGTGTGTGGGCCTCCGGGGGTCAGTTGTGTGAGGGGGGGCTGGGGGTCAGGTGTGTGGGAGGGTCAGTGGGTCATGTGTGTAGGGGTCACATGTGTCTAGGGGTAGGGGTCAGGAGTGCGGAGGTCAGAGAGTCAGATGTGTGGGGGCTCGGGGGTCACGTGGTTATGTGTGTAGGGTGTCCCGTGTGTCTGGGGCGTGAGGTCAGACATATCTGGGGCCAGGTTTGTGAGGGGGGTGTGGGGTCAGGTGTGTAGGGGTCTGGGGTCAGGTGTGTGTGGGGGCTGGGGTCAGGTGTACCTGGGGGCTGGGGGTCAGGTGTGTGTGGGGACTGGGGGGTCAGGTGTGTAGGGGTCTGGGGGTCAGGTGTGTGTGGGGACTGGGGGGTCAGGTGTGTAGGAAGTGACGTGTGTGATGGGGTGGGGACAGGTGTGTGGGGGGTCAGGGGATCATGTTTGTAGGAGTTCAAGTGTGGGGGTGGGGGATAGGGGTCAGGTGTGTAGTGGGTCATGTTTGTGGGGGGTGGGGTCAGTTGTATGAGGGGTCAGGCGATCATTTGTGTAGGTGGTCAGGTGTTTGGGTAGGCTGGGGGTCAGGGGACATATGTGTAAGGGGTCACCTTTGTGGAGGTCAGGGGTCAGGTGTGTTTGGGTGCTGGTGGTCAGGTGCGTCTGGGGGTCAGGTGTGTGAGGGCTCAGAGGGTCATGTGTATCGGGGGTCACGTGTGTGGAGGCTGGTGGGGGTCAGGTGTGCGGGGGGTCTGGGGGTCACGTGCGGTGGGGAGTTCTGGGGCCAGGTGTCCATTTGTGTACGGGGTCACAAGTGTGGGGGCGGTTGGGGGTCAGGTGTGTCGGCGGTCAGTGGGTCATGTGTGTAGGGTGTCACGCTTGTGGGGGGGGGTGGGGGTCAGGTGTGTGGGGCGTCAGGGGCTCATGTGTATAGGTGGTCAGGTGCATGCGGGGCTGGTAGTCAGGGGATCACCTGTGTGGGGGGATGGGTGTCAGGTGTGTGTGGGGGCTGGGGTTCAGATGTGTTGGGGGGCTGGGGGTCAGGTGTACGCGGGCTGGGGGCTGGAGTGTGGGGGGCTGCGGGTCGGGTGCGTGGGGGCTGGGGGTTAGGTGTGTGAGGGCTGAGGATCAGGTGTGTGGCCTGTCCGGGGGTCAGGTGTGTGTGGGGGCTGGGGGTCAGATTTGTTGGGGGGCTGTGGGTCAGGTGTGCGGGGGCTGGTGTGTGGGGGGCTGCGGGTCGGGTGTTTGGGGGCTGGGGGTCAGGTGTGTGGGCTGTCCGGGGGTCAGGTGTGTGTGGGGGGGCTGCGGGTCGGGTGTGTGGGGGCTGGGGGTCAGGTGTGTGGGCCTCCGGGGGTCAGTTGTGTGAGGGGGGGCTGGGGGTCAGGTGTGTGGGAGGGTCAGTGGGTCATGTGTGTAGGGGTCACATGTGTCTAGGGGTAGGGGTCAGGAGTGCGGAGGTCAGAGAGTCAGATGTGTGGGGGCTCGGGGGGTCACGTGGTTATGTGTGTAGGGTGTCCCGTGTGTCTGGGGCGTGAGGTCAGACGTATCTGGGGCCAGGTTTGTGAGGGGGGTGTGGGGTCAGGTGTGTGGGGGGTTAGGGGATCATGTGTGTAGGGGGTCCCGTGTGTCAGGTGTGTGGGGGTCAGGGGGTCACGTGTGGGGCTGGGTGTCAGGTGTTTGGGGGGCAGGTGTGTGGGAGACTGGGAGTCAGGGGGTCATGTGTGGGGGTCAGGCGGTCTTGTGTGTGTGGGGGGCTGGGGGTCAGGTGTGTGTGGCGGCTGGTGGTCATGTGTGTAGGGTGTCACGTGTGAGGGGCACCTTGACCCCCACCTGCCCCACATGTGACCTCCTATGCACATGACCCCGAGCCCCCCACACACCTGCCCCCACACAAACGTGACCCCCTACACACCTGACCCTTGACCCCCGCACAAACATGACCCCCTACACACATGACCCCCACCCCCAGACACCCGTGACCCTTACATACATCACTCTGACCCACGACACACCTTACCCCCACCCGCCCCCACACACGTGACCACCTGCACACCTGACCCCTATCCCCCACACACCTGACAGAGAGAGGGGGAGAGAGAGAGAGAGAGAGATGGAGGGGGGGGGGGGGGGGGTTGGGGGCGGGGCCGCGATGTGGGGCGGGGCTGAGTGATGCTGAGCCGGGTTTCAGGGCGCTGGAGATTCAGGGCGGTGCCGCTGTCAATCAGCAATCGGTCAATCGCTGTCACCGCCCGGATCGTCTCTGCGCGTGCGCGTCACGCAGGCGCGGTCCCCTCGCGCGGAGACGCTTTAACGGCCGCTCGCCCGCTCGCCCGCGCGCCGCCACCGGTCACCTGACCCTCCAACCGTCAGCTCAGACCGGGCCCGCTCCTCTGCTCCCATTGGTTGTCGGCGGTGTCCGCCAACTGCCTTAGCCAATGGTGGAGGCCGAGGGGGAGTGTCCCCGCCCCCCGGACAGTCCCACGCGCAGGCGCAGTGCGGCTCCGTGGATCCAGGCCGGGGAGAGGGTCCCCGCTGTCCGGGCGGGCGGGGACAGCCGCTTCCCATCGGTGAGTATTTGCCGCCGGCCCCCAGTGGATGGGTCTAATCTTGGGGAGAGACTGCGGGTAAATCTCCCCATTGAGTTTGATTTGTTGTTGTGAGGACTTTGCATTGATTGTTGTGACTAAATGTGTCCCGGTGAGAGTTTGAAGCAGGAAAGTCATGTCCAGCACCAGCTGCGCGTTGTTATGGGACGTGTTGGTGCAGGTGCTGCACAACAATCACACAGAGTTGAGTGAAGTTGGAGCTAACAGTTGATGTGTTGAGGGCGCTGAGCGGTCTGGTGCTGTGGAAGCAGATGGCCCAGTTTGGTTCACAAAATGGCTGCATGGGTCCCGTTATTTTTACTGATAACACTTCCTCAGTTGCCGGAGTAAAGGCCTTTCTGAGCCTTTGTGTGAGGAGAGTTGCACATTGTTATCGCCGTTTGGTCACAGCTGAGACTGAGTGATCCGAGGACAATAGACAATAGGTGCAGGAGGAGGAGGCCATTCGGCCCTTCGAGCCTGTACGCACCGCCATTCAATGTGATCATGGCTGATCATTCTCAATGGATGGTTTGGAGTTTGTAAAATGTGTGGAGGATAGTTTTTTGCAGCAATACGTAGAGGTGCCCACCAGAGAAGGGGCAGTGTTGGACCTCCTGTTAGGAAATGAGATGGGTCAGGTGACGGAGGTATGTGTTGAGGAGCACTTTGGGTCTAGTGATCATAATGCCATTAGTTTCAATATCATTAAGGAGAAGGTCAAATCTGGACCAAGGGTTGAGATTTTGGATTGGAGAAAGGCTAATTTTGAGGAGATGAGAAAGGATTTAAAAGGAGTGAAATGGAAATTTTTGTTTTATGAAAAGGATATAATAGAGAAATGGAGGAAAGGAAAGAATAATAATTTGAAAGAGCCGTGGTTTTCCAGGGAAATTGGACACTTGGTTCGGAAAAAGAGGGAGATATACAATAAATATAAGCGGAAGGGAGTAAATGAGGCTCTTGAGGAATATAAAGAATGTAAAAGGAATCTTAAGAAGGAAATTAGAAAAGTGAAAAAAAGATATGAGGCTGCTTTGGCAAGTAATGTAAAAGTAAACCCCAAGGGGTTCTACAGATATGTCAATAGCAAAAGGATAGTGAGGGATAAAATTGGTCCATTAGAGAGTCAGAGTGGACAGCTATGTGCTGAGCCGGAAGAAATGGGGGAGATATTAAACAATTTATTTTCTTCGGTATTTACCGAGGAGAAGGATATTGAATTATGTGAGGTAAGCGAAACAAGTAGAGTAGTGATGGAAATTAGGAGGATTAAAGAAGAGGAGGTACGGACACTTTTGAAAAATATAAAAGTGGATAAGTCTCCAGGTCCTGATAGGATATTCCCTAGGACATTGAGGGAAGTTAGTGCAGAAATAGCAGGGGCTATGATGGAAATATTTCAAACGTCATTAGAAACGGGGATGGTGCCGGAAGATTGGCGCATTGCGCATGTTGTGCCTTTGTTTAAAAAAGGTTCTAAAAGTAAACCTAGCAATTATAGACCTATTAGTTTGACGTCTGTGGTGGGAAAATTAATGGAAAAGATACTTAGGGACAATATATATAATTATTTGGATAATCAAGGCCTGATTAGAAACAGTCAACATGGATTTGTGCCTGGAAGGTCATGTTTGACTAATCTTCTTGAATTTTTTGAAGAGGTTACCAGGGAAATTGATAAGGGCAAGGCTGTGGATGTTGTCTATATGGACTTCAGTAAGGCATTTGACAAGGTTCCACATGGAAGGTTGATTAAGAAGGTTAAATCATTGGGTATTAATAGTGAGGTTGCAAGATGGATTCAACAATGGCTGAATGGGAGATACCAGAGGGTAACGGTTGACAATTGTATGTCAGGTTGGAGGCCAGTGTCTAGTGGAGTACCCCAAGGATCTGTGTTGGGTCCACTGTTGTTTGTCATTTACATTAACGATCTGGATGATGGTGTGGCAAATTGGATTAGTAAATATGCAGATGATACTAAGATAGGTGGAGTAGTTGATAGTGAGGTAGATTTTCAAAGTCTACAGAGAGACTTGGGCCTTTTGGAAGGGTGGGCTGAAAGATGGCAGATGGAGTTTAATGCTGATAAGTGTGAGGTGCTGCATTTTGGTAGGACAAATCAAAATAGGACGTACAGGGTAAATGGTAGGGAATTGAGGAATGCAGTGGAACAGAGGGATCTGGGAATAACTGTGCATTGTTCCCTGAAGGTGGAATCTCATGTGGATAGGGTGGTGAAGAAGGCGTTTGGTATGCTTGCCTTTATAAATCAGAGCATCGAGTATAGAAGTTGGGATGTAATGTTGAAATTGTACAGGGCATTGGTGAGGCCGAATCTGGAGTATGGTGTGCAGTTCTGGTCGCCAAATTATAGGAAGGATGTCGACAAAATGGAGAGGGTACAGAGGAGATTTACTAGAATGTTGCCTGGGTTTCAGCGCTTAGGCTACAGAGAGAGGTTGAACAGGTTGGGTCTTTATTCTATGGAGCGTAGAAGGTTGAGGGGGGACTTGATAGAGGTTTTTTAAATTTTGAGAGGGACGGACAGAGTTGACGTGGGTAGGCTTTTCCCTTTGAGAGTGGGGAAGATTCCAACAAGGGGACATAGCTTCAGAATTGATGGACAAACGTTTAGGGGTAACATGAGGGGGAACTTCTTTACTCAGAGTGTGGTGGTTGTATGGAATGGGCTTCCGGTGGAAGTGGTGGAGGCTGGCTCGATTTTATTATTTAAGAGTAAATTGGATAGGTATATGGATAGGAAGGGATTAGAGGGTTATGGTCTGAGTGCAGGTAGATGAGACAAGGTCAGGGAGAATGGTCGGTGTGGACTGGTAGGGCCAGACAGGCCTGTTTCCATGCTGTAGTTGTTATATGGTTATATGGTTAATCAGTACCCCATTCCTGCCTTCTCCCCATACCCCCTCACTCCGCTATCCTTAAGAGCTCTATCCAGCTCTCTCTTGAAAGCATCCAACGAACTGGCCTCCACTGCCTTCTGAGGCAGACAATTCCACACCTTCACCACTCTCTGACTGAAAAAGTTCTTCCTCATCTCCGTTCTAAATGGCCTACCCCTTATTCTTAAACTGTGGCCCCTTGTTCTGGACTCCCCCAACATTGGGAACATGTTTCCTGCCTCTAATGTGTCCAATCCCCTAATTATCTTGTATGTTTCAATAAGATTCCCCCTCATCCTTCTAAATTCCAGTGTATACAAGCCTAATTGCTCCAGCCTTTCAACACACGACAGTCCCGCCATTCCGGGAATTAATCTAGTGAACCTACGCTGCACTCCCTCCATAGCAAGAATATCCTTCCTCAAATTTGGAGACCAAAACTGCACACAGTACTCCAGGTGCGGTCTCACTAGGGCCCGGTACAACTGTAGAAGGACCTCTTTGCTCCTATACTCAACTCCTCTTGTTATGAAGGCCAACATTCCATTGGCTTTCTTCACTGCCTCGACAAGGTGCAGCAGAATGAGAGTAAGAGCAAAGGATACTGTGAGGATTTCAGATTTGCAACATGGAATGCATTTTGTACATGTCAGTTCTCATTTCATTATTCAAATGAGTTGGGACTATTGGGTTTGTGAGTGGAAGTATGAAAATTACACAAATCTGTTGACCACTGTAAGGTAACGTGTGACTTTTGCAACCAGTTTTTTGGGCATGGAAGTTTTTAAAAATCGCTATTCCAGAAGATCTGAAGGAAAAAGAGAAAATGCCAACATGCTGGAAACACTCAGCAGTTTGAGCAGCATTTGATTACAGTCCCAGTTCTGATAATGGGTCATCCACCATTGCACTTCCACTGTTTTCTGCATTCACTATTTTAATCAATAATGTAAATACACATTGTCTTTATTACACTGTAGGAAAACTGGCAGTCATTTGTACTTGGCCAGATCACGCACAATGTTAAGATAACCAAATATGTTTTAACTTAGATTGCTGGAGATTATTTAAAGGGAGGGAGAGATCACCTGTCCACAGCTGGGATAGTTCAGGACCAGACGTAGTGCCGTTTAGTGCAGAGTTGTATCTTTCAGCTATGATAATAGAGAATGTCTGCAAGATAGCAAAGGACAATCTCTGTTTGTTGAGGATGCATCAATTGGAGAGCTGAGTGCTGAGAGGAACAGATGTTTGGTCAACAGTTCAGTAGTTCAATGTGCAACTGCAGAGTGAAATTGTTTTAACACATATTACACATGCAGGCATTGCCATTTTCAAAGTCTAAATCCGGTCTGCCCACGAGCTTGATGTGCTGGTGCAGTTCCTGTGAACAGACCTTCCTGTCCTTAGCCATCTTTGTGTTTTGCAGGGCGCCTCCACCTACCCTGAAGGCACTGTAGGCATGAACCCAATTCACCCTCATCGTGCCTGACGTCTCCAGCTCCCTCCCAGTAACGCTGTCCTGTGAACCTTTCGGCGGGTTTCGTCGTGTAGAGATAAGACGGATGATTCTCTTGTGAAGTGGGACTGGTGGTGGTTATTGCAGACAGATACCTGACATCATGGAGACTGAGCAGAGTCTAGGCATGTGATATAATCCTTCTATTCTGGAATGGACACTCCAGGGATGGCGCTGGAATGTGCCATGGGAGCAGTGGGGACTACAGTTTCCAGTAGAGTTGGGACGTTTGTAGTTGGCCCATGAAATGTTTTATTTCCCGTTCCAGCCAGTGGGGATTTGGCAATAGGTAACATGGTGGTGTAGAAGCCTTTATCCTGGATGGCAAGGTTAGAAACATAGAAAATAGGTGCAGGAGGAGGCCATTTGCCCCTTCAAGCCAACACCGCCATTCATTGTGATCATGGCTGATCATCCACAATCAATAACCCGATTCAGCTCGATCTTACTCTCTCTTAAATTCATCCAGTGATTTGGCCTCTACTGCCCTCTGGCAGAGAATTCCACAAATTCACAAATCTCTGGATGAAAAAGTTCCTTCTCACCTTGTGGTAAGAATAGGGCCAGCAGAGTGGACAGTAATTCCCCATTAGTGGGTATTTTTCCTCTTTCTCTGTGAGTTGAAGCCTCCAAACAGGTGAGGTGTGTATGTTGGGGATTGACCGTGTTTGGTCTGGAATAGTGATACGGTGATCAGGGGTTTGAAAGCTTCAGGGATCTGGCACAAATGATGAATTGCTGCCTTGGATAGATCAGGGATCTTTGGATGTCAGGGCAGACATGAATAGCTAGGTGGACTAATCCTACTTTTATGTTTTGTTAATTTGCAGGGGTATACCTTGTTTGGATGGGGTGTTTTCCACACCTCCGCTGCACTGTAATGCTGTTTGTTGGTTCACAAGGTAATGTCTTTCTTCACATTTAATTGTCACCTGATGGTTCTGTTAATATTGTTTATTTCAGAGCTACAGAGTTTGCGAATGCCTGACGACATCATGGCTGAAAGTGGTGACTGTGGAGGTGATTCAGTGACCTCTACATCAACAAAACAAAAAGGTTTGTGAGCCTTCTGTGAAATGTATATGTTGCCCTGACAGTGCGTGTACACCTGACGCAAGAAATGAGGTTCTCACGGAAGTGGGAATAGGGATGGGGGTGAACACAGAGAGTTGACATCTCCAGGGACATCACCGTCACAGGTGGGCAGATGTAGGAATTGTCTGATATATCAGCACTCTTTTTGGAATCAAATTATTTGATTAGCCGCAAACGTTATAATATCAGAGTCCAGAATCAGATTCGGAGCAGAAATGAGCCTTTGACCCATCTGCCACCTGGCAATTTCTTTGCATTAATCCCATTACTGAGCACTAGTAGTCTATCACCTGCGATTCATTTGCATTTGGAGTGGACACCCAGGTGCTCCTACAATGTTGTGACAGAGTACCAGCCCCACCTCACCACCTCAGGCTGTGTCCTAGCTGCAGTCATCACTACTGAAAGATTCTTCCTGAAAGATCATCATGTAAACTTCATGGTCCACGCATTAAATCGATGCCCCCTAGTGTTAACCACCTCTACTATGGAGAAAACTATTTTTCCATCAACGTTGCTTCTCGTAGTATTCTGTACATCTATCAGATCACTGCTTGTCCGCCCCAGCTTCAAGGAAGACCACTTAAATCACTCCAGTCTCAGTTGATATTTGAAATATTCATTTCCAAGCAATATTCTGATGGATCTCCTCTGTAGCTTCTCCAGTGCAAAGGCGTCCTTCCCACAGTATGGAGATCAGAATTGCACACACTCCTCCAAATTAAGGCTTAATCAACTCCATGTAAATTTGTAACAAGGCCTCCCTGCAGTTGTATTCGATGCTGCAGCTGATGACAAGAATGCTAAATGTTGTCTTCGCTGACTTTAGGGATCTATGGATTTGTACGGGTGTTTCTCAGCGGTCTATAGGCCCTGTCATTCATGATGAATATCCTGGTTTTATTTATCGCTCCAACATGCGTCAACTTGCCCGTATCTTGATTAAATATGAAATGTAATGTCTCCGCCTACACAAATATTGGTTCAAATCCAGTTGCGGGGGTAGAAATGTAAAGTAGTCAGAATTTTGGCAGGAAGGCTAAAATCGTTAATACTTGGAACAAAATTATCAGATTATCTCAAAAGTAACAATCATCCAAATTTTAGATTTAGATTTTAGATTCTACAGCGCGGAAACAGGCCCTTTCGTCCCACCAAGTCCGCGCCGCCCAGCAATCCCCGCACACTAACACCATGCTACACTCACCAGGGACAATTTTTACATTTACCCAGTCAATTAACCTACAAACCTGCACGTCTTTGGAGTGTGGGAGGAAACCGAAGATCTCGGAGAAAAGCCACGCAGGTCACGGGGAGAACGTACAAACTCCATACAGACGGCGCCCGTAGTCAGGATCGAACCTGAGTCTCCGGCGCTGCATTCGCTGTAAGGCAGCAACTCTACCACGATATATTGGATATCTGGACATAACATAGCACCTGATTCAAGGGCTTCCACGCTCTGATCAAATTTGTGAACGAACCTCGCAGAAGCTAGGGTAAACACAAAATGCTGGAGTAAAGCAGTGGGTCAGGCAGCATCTCTGGATAGAAGGAATGGGTGACCTTTCGGGTCGAGACCCTTCTTCAGATGCCAGGGATGTATTCCTGTTCTCCGAATTTACTTTTTTAACTATTTACGCATACCTCATCAAGGACATTGGACTTTGTGTAAGGGACTGATGCGCTACAATGCTGCAAACTACATTCTGCACTCTGTATCTTAACCTTTGCTCCGTCTGTTCTTGAGTTTCAACCTATTATATCTGTGTGTGGTATATCTGATCCTTTTGGATTACATACAAAACCAAGCTTTTCACAGTACTTCAGTACGTGACGTTCATGCACGTCCAGTTAAAACGAATGCACGACTGAGGAGTTGGTGCAAGGGTCGGATAGTCAGATATTTGAATAATTTCGATCTTTTTGGGGAGGGAGGTGACCTGTAGACGAGGAACCTGAACTGGAAGGAGACTAACATCCATCCGTGTGGCCAGTTTTGAAAGTTCTGCAAAGGAGGGTTTAAACTGATTGGCTGGGAGACGCAATCCAAAGTAGTATTCAGACAGTTCAAACTGAGCTGTCAGTGGACGAGCACTTTGTGACCAATCACGACAATTCAATTAGCTTTGAAACCCTGTGTAAAAGAACAGTTCTGGCCTTCGATATGAAATTCTAAATTGGGTGGTGACAGTATGAGATAGGAACAGTGATTGGAGTAAGTTGTATGTGGGCAAAGGGGCATCTGAAAGGGGAAGTCTTTAAATTGTGATAGTGAGATTTCTAGATATGCATGTTGCCAGTAAAGGACAAGTAAGGAACCCTTGATGATGAGAGAAATTGAGGCTCTGGTTAGGGAAAAGGAGACATGGGTTAGGTATAGGCTGCTCGGATCAATGCTTTCCTGGTAGAAGTGTGAGAGATAACTGAAAGGCGAAAATCAGGAATACTTGGATACTTTAGCATACTTAAGAACGAAATCAGTAGGGCAAAAATGTGTGCACAAGGTGGCACTTATAATTAAGGAGAAGGCAAATATATTTTCCAAGTATATTAAAGGAAAAGGGGTAACTGGAGAGTGAAAGGATATCCTCAGTGATCACCTGTGTGTAGAGCTGCAGGAGATGGGAAAGGTCTTCAATTATAATTCCTCCTCTGCCTTTACCAAGGAGAAAGACTTGAAGTCTTGAGTGCAGTTGTATTACAGTCGAGGTGGTGCTTGATATCGTTAACCGTATGAAGATACGTAAATCTTTGGGGGCTGTGATTAGATGTCTCTAAGGCTGCTGTTGAAAGTTAGAGAATACATTGCAAGAGCCTTGGCTGAGATATGTGAATCATTGTTAACCATGGGTAAAATGCTGACCATTTGAGGGTAGATAATGCTGTGCTTCTGCTTTAGAAGTGTTGCAAAGAAAATTCTGATAACTAGAGACGAGGACCCACGAGAAGCATAAACTATAGATTAGTAAACCTAGTGTATGTGGTGAGACAGTTACGTGAGAGGACATAAAGTGGTAAGATGTACAGTGTTTGTTGGTGTTCGTCCTTCGGGTTCGAAGATGACCATGACTTCACTTTCAATCTTATTATTTCGACCGCTGATTGGGATCCCCGCCAGCTGCGGTATGCTGGCCGAGGTTGAAGTCATGACTTGCGCTTGACTTGGATTTAAGTGAGGGGGAGTTGCACAGATCGTCGGCCTCACTCTCTTGTCCTGACCTATCGGGTTGCAGCAGCATAGTCGGGATGGCTGGGAACAGGTCAGGATGCAGTGGATGGTCAGAAGTGCCCTACGTAACTCACTCTGCCCTGTTTGCGCTCCACGACGCTTTGCTGGGATCGTCTTTCTGCCTGTTGAACCTTGTGGTGGTTTCCTCCAGGCAATCAGCCGAACCCTGGCTTGACATGCTAGGCAGACAAGCCCTAAGCCGCTGGAACCAACGACTTGACGACTGTACTTGTGGCATGTACACAAGACAATGGAGACATCGTGGGGGCGGGGACAGTCCTGCGGCTGATCCCATGGCTTGGGGGGACGGTCGAGACCGGGGCGGTTCTTCCCGGGTGGTGGTCCGCAGCCCCACGGGCGGGGAGCGCCATCTGCCGGCTGCTGCTGCTCCTCAAGCTACGGCTACGGGCCCCAGGCCGCCGGCTTGAGCCTCCCTGGGGCGCCGGCGAGGTGTACAATATGTACAGTATGTGCATTTCAAAAGACAGATGTTGGGAATAGAGACATAGTCTATACAGATTTTAGCCTATAGGATTCCTTGTGGTAGGTTAGATCGTTTGGTGTCCTCGTGGAGATGCCCAACAGGATACCGAGTTGGCTTCGTGGCTGGAAGCAGAGTGATGGTGGAAGATTGCTTTTGGGACTGGAGGTCTGTGAATAGTGCGTCACTTGGGTCCATGTTGGGCCCACTGCTGTCTCATGTGAGGAAATGAATTCAATAGGGATGTCAAGGTATGATTAGCAAGATTGGACATGTAAGGTTGTGACGCCGAAGCAGAATAGGACCTTCACGTTGAATGGAAAAGCCCCGGAGAGAATCCACGAGTACAATACTTAATTCCCAAAAAATGGCATCATGGGTAGATAGTGGTGAAGGTGGCTTTTGGCACGTTGACTTTAATCATTCGGATAATTCAATGTAGAAGTTGTAACATATGTTACAGTTGTACAGGACATTGGTCGCATATGTATTCTGTTCAGTTTAGTCATCCTATTTCAGTAAAGATAGCATTAAGATGGAAGTTTGTGCAGAGAAATTTTACGTGGATGTTCCTAGTACCCGAGGACATGAGCTATAGAAATAAGTTGGGCAGGCTAGAACTTTATTCTCTGGTGTGCAGGAGACATTATTCTTTGTTCATCTGGATTGTGGTGCTCTTTGGTCTGTACGAAACCTCTTGGGCTCCCAGCTCAGTTGAAATGTTCAAGAGGGAATGTTGGCCCATACCATACTGCAGGACAACATGAGAGGAGGGACTCGGCGGGGGGCACCGAGAACAATGGTGGGACCGGGCAGAGGGCCACCGAGAACAAAGAGGGACTCAAGGGAGGTCGCCGCGAATAACGATGGGACCCGTCAGAGGGCCACCAAGAACTGGAGGATCTCGGGGAGGTCGCTGATAACAAATGGAGACCCAGTGGGGGACGGCAGGAACTAAGGGGGCCCAGCGGGTGTGGGGGATGGGTTCCTGTGTTTCCATTCCCCTTTAAAAATGACTTCGGGCACAGAGGGTGGTGGATATGTGGAATGAATTGCTAGTTGAGGCACGTACAATAACACGATTTTACTGACATTTGGGCAGGTACATGGACGAGGAAGGTTTGGAGTGATAAAGGCAAACTTGGACAAATAGGGCTGGCTCAGGTAGGGCAGGTTGGTCGACACGTCTACGTTTGGCCGAAGCACCTCTGTCTGTGCTGTGTGACTTCCGTGTTTATGCCACGCAGCGAGAGAGAAATAATCTGAAAAGGTCTACATGAGAAAGAAAGATCCAAACAAGCCATTGAAATAAAATTGCATTATATCATTAAGATTACAGGATGCAAGGGACGTGTTTGAAGTAACAAGGCCAAATGGAAAATAGTACGTGGCGATCTTATACATGGATCAACAAAGGTAGATAGAGCATAGTAACGCACAGGACAGGAAAGGTCTTTTCGGTCCACAATGTCCATGCGGACGATGCCAAGTGAAACTCATCTCCGCTGCCTTCACACAATCTATATTTCTCCATTCCCTGCATATCCACCTGCATATCCTTGAGCTTCATAAATACCACTATCGTATTTGTCCAAACCACCACACCTGGCAGCGCGTTCCAGGCACCCACCATCCTCTGTGTAAAATAAAACTTCACCCGCACATCACCTTTCAATTCTACCCCTTTCAGCTTAAAACTGTGCACCCCAGTGTTTCCACAGACCCCTAGCCAGAATAACAAACGTCTGTCTTCTCAGTAAATGAGCTCTGAATTTAGAGGACCACGTTGCTGTGAATCATGTGCATTCGTATTCTACTGTTATTGTCGTGGTTTTCTTCAGCTACGAAATTAAGACAGGCGACACGGAGAATTCTTCGAGAAGTTAAAAGCCTTTATTTGCAAACAACTACTGGAACATTCAGGAAGTCAACTGCCTGACTGTCCTGCCTGCCCTGACTGTCCACTTAGTACATCGGGCAGTCTATGTTTATAGGATTATTCCAAACCTTATCTTCTTTACATTACCTCATACCCACACTCCTGCTCTATAATAATTCATTTCTTTGCAGTCCTCCTGTCTGGTCTGCCACCATTAAATCCCATTTACTGACTTACCCTTATCTTAATACACTTATCTCTTCACACTTCGCCTCCCTTATTTCCCTGCTAGTCCATCCCTCAAACCCATCCATCACCCCAAGGCCTATGTCTTTCCTTATCTCTTCTCTTGCCACCATTATCTTTCATTCAAATGTGATAAGGCAAAGAGATAATGGTGTACAGGCAATGCCTAAGTCAAAAGTTACCAAAGTTGGAATGCCTAAGGATTAAGTCTAAGGACCAAATATGGAATAAGGGATCTAAGGGCTGCTAACTGAGGAATAATGCCAGGCTAACTGAGGAATGCCTAAGAGTACACATGCTACACAGTTAACACTTGAATGTCTGAATTTCGTGCACTATACAAAATATATACTCCCATATATCCCCCCTTTGAGACCTACATGGTCTCACAGAAAAAGAAAACTAACGGTCGCATAAACCTGATCATTCTACAGTTGTACCGGGCCCTGGTGAGACCGCACCTGGAGTACTGTGTGCAGTTTTGGTCTCCAAATTTGAGGAAGGATATTCTTGCTATGGAGGGCGTGCAGCGTAGGTTCACTAGATTAATTCCCGGAATGGCGGGACTGTCGTATGTTGAAAGGCTGGAGCGATTGGGCTTGTATACACTGGAATTTAGAAGGATGAGGGGGGATCTTATTGAAACATATAAGATAATTAGGGGATTGGACACATTAGAGGCAGATAACATGTTCCCAATGTTGGGGGAGTCCAGAACAAGGGGCCACAGTTTGAGAATAAGGGGTAGGCCATTTAGAACGGAGATGAGGAAGAACTTTTTCAGTCAGAGGGTGGTGAAGGTGTGGAATTCTCTGCCTCAGAAGGCAGTGGAGGCCAGTTCGTTGGATGCTTTCAAGAGAGAGCTGGATAGAGCTCTTAAGGATAGCGGAGTGAGGGGGTATGGGGAGAAGGCAGGAACGGGGTACTGATTGATAGTGATCAGCCATGATCGCATTGAATGGCGGTGCTGGCTCGAAGGGCTGAATGGCCTACTCCTGCACCTATTGTCTATTGTCTATTGTCTATTATTAACCCCCACTTCAGGGTGTTTAGATATATAATGTGCAGCTTGTCAGTGTTCTTCTATCATACTAAAGTCCTGGGGCACTAGGCCAAAAACCCACCCCCTTTTGCCTGGGGTAGGAAAAAAGACCCAGCTACCCTTACAATCTATATCCCTAGTATTCCTCCAATGCAATTTGGTCGTCATTATAGTATTCTATCGGCGGGGTCGGCTTCTCTTGGAGGGTAGATGTACTCTTATCCTGGAATAACGGGAGCTGCTTCACAGTAGCTTTTACGAGGAGAGATTTGATACATGGAAAAACACAACACAATATTATAGCAATTACAAGCAGGGCGATTCCAATAGACATCCCGATTTTAGCCACCCATGCTCCCCAGCCGCCTAGCATGTTTTCCAGCCAGCTGAAGAGTTGATGCCCAAAACCTGCATTTTGTTTAACTTCTTTTCTTAGATTTTTCAGTTTTTCCATCGCCTTAGTAAAGAGCTGGTATTGTTGGGTATAAAAGTACAACAGTATTCCCCCAAAAAGATACAGACTCCCCCTTTTAAAGCCAATAACCAATCCAGGGCCTGCCTGTTTTGCCATGCCATTTTGCTGGTGGCGTCGAGCTGTTCCCCTAAGGCTGACAACGCATGCTCAGTATAATTAATAAATCTTTGCTGGTTGAAATAAATATAGTTGATCCATTCTGTATTCTTTGAGGGTGTAATCCAAAACAATATTGATTCCAACCCAGCAGTAATTTCATTTCTAGTTTTAAACTGATTTGGGATTCCTCGGGGTTGCCCTATCGCATCCAAATAGACTCCCTCAGGCATTCGGTCAAACGATCTCTTCGCTCGAGTACTCGAAAACGCCTCGTGTGCGCTGAGCACGAGGACCGATTGGACTAACGTTACCCTAGCACAGAGACCAGTCCAATTAAGCGGAAGAGTATTTCTAGGACTGCCTCCGCACATCCAAAATCTATCCGCTATAGCTATATCTGCCATCAAAATAGCCCTACAATTTGGCAGTAAAGTAACACCAACCTTCATGGGCAAGTCTCGGGCGAGCTGCCACGGATTTTGCTGATTGCATATCCAGATCCTGTTACATTTACCTGGGAATTTCCCTACTGGATGCGTGCCATTTGCTGCATAATAGCACTCATATCGCTCCGTACTTTTGATCCTTATCCCTTGTGGTGGCTTGGGGTAGGGTTTTTGTACCTATGTGAAATTCCATAATGCACAGTGCTCTTCCGAGAGTGTCACTTGTGTTGATCCTGCAGCATTTAGACTGTATTGGGCAGTAAGACATAATTTTCCATTGTTTTATGTCTTGCAAAGATTCTGTGCAATGCGTATAGTTATGAGTATCTGGTATAGCCAGTAATTGTTCCTGGCTTGATGGTGATAGCTTCATAGTTTACCTCTTCTCCTATATTTTCCTCTTCATAGCTTACCTCTTCTCCTATATTTTCGTTCTCTCGTCCGCTTACCTCGAGGTTATTCACAGGTTGTGCCTGTGGGACAGTCCTTGTACAATGATTGAGATGGTACCATGTAGACCGGCCCTCTACCTGGACAGCAGTCGGTGAGGCTTTAGTTACCGTGAACGGTCCTTCCCTTCTTGGCTCATTCCACCTTCGTCGGAAAGCTTGCACATAAACCTGATCTCCGGGTTTAATAGGTCCTTCGTCCTGGTCCACCTCTGGCTCCCTTTGCTTTTCCTGTGCATAAATAGACTTGTGTATCATAGTTAACTGTTGCATGTATTGTTTCAGTTCCACCTCTAATTGTTCCAGGCCTGGTCCCTTGTAAGGACCTCTCCATCTGGGTATCGGCATGGGTCTGCCAGTGAGCATTTCGTGTGGTGTTAAATGAGTTATTCGATTAGTTTGCATGCGACAGCTCATTAATGCCAGTGGCAGGGCAACGATCCAATTTAACTTTGTGGTTGCACAAATCTTATTCAACTTAGCTTTCAACTTTCCATTCACTCTTTCTACCATGCCCTGAGACTGAGGGTGGTACACACACCCAAATCTTTGTTTCACTCTTAGGGTTTGCAGCACCAACTTAACTGTTTTTTGGATAAAAGCTGCTCCATTGACGGAACTGATTTTGGTCGGTATGCCGAATCGTGGGATGACCTCGTTAGTCAGAAACTTGACTACAGTTCCTGCACCCACATCTTTAGACGGTACCGCCTCCACCCATCTGCTAAATCTATCAATTACTACCAGCATGTATCTTTTCCGTCTTACCGTTTTCAGCATGTCCATATCGTCGATCACCAAGTGTCTAAATGGTCCTTCGGGCTCAGGTATATGACCTATAGGTGTTGTTAACATATCGGTAATACTATTTCTCTATTACTCATTTTCAAACTTACGGGGGTTGTGCATCGTGTTAACTGTGTTTTTCCCGTGAACCCTACAGTTTTAACATATTTTCCTGACTTGGGAAGGTGGGAGGCATACTGCGGTTGCACACAAGTGTATGTAGCTCCAGTATCTATCATCATAGGTGTTAACCACCCTCCCAAAATTACCTGAACCATGGGTTCTTCTTCTGCCTGTCGCGTTATCATTGGGTAAAGTCCCTTCCCATCCGGGTTCTCTTGGCACCCCTAATATCTAGCATAGGGATTCATGAGTCCAATTGGGCCTCCAGTCGGGCCCGTTGGGGCCGATCCTGGGTTAAAGCACTGCTCACCCTCTGTGGGTTCCTGTTGGTATGGACCGGGCCATGGACGGTGTGGGCAGTCCCTCCTCAGCTGCCCTACCTGATTACATCCCCAACATATTTTATCAACTGCCCGTCTACTTACTGGCCTTCCTCGTCCCCTTCCTTGCCCCAGGCCTGTCGGGGCTGATTTCCTGATTTATTTGTCCCTGATAGGGCATTTGAGGAAACGTTCCCCCAAAGACATTTATTATTGGCATGGGATTCTCTGGCCCCCGTCTGGCTCTGTCATAGGACTCACTCTGCATCGGTGCATTGTTAATTTCTGCTGTTTCAGCCAGGTCTGTTGTTACTGACAGCATTTTCTTTCCTTTTTCACGTTCTTTCTTTTTCAGCTCTTCTAGTTGCATTTGCATCACTTTTCTCTGCACCTCTTCGTGCTGGTCCACCTGTCTTTGTCTATCCATACGATATTTGTCGACTGCATGAACCAGGTGGTCCCTGAACTGGGAGTGGGATATGGTTGACAACCCCACTACCTCTTCCAGTCTGAACTTAACCTGAGGGGGCATGGCGTCCACCACAGAGGTCCGAAACAAAGTGGTCATCAACTCATTACCGTTTATTTGTTGTTCGGTTTCAAGTCTCCACTTTTTCAGTTGATCCTCCAAATAGGCTGCTGGGTTCTCCGTGTCCCCCAGCGGGTCTCCCCTCAATGTCTTTAAGTCCACCTTGAGCGGGTAACAGTCTCTGAGTGCCTGCCATACCCTCGGTCTGACTAGGTCAAATGACTGGCCATCAATCATCGGGTTATTTGCGTTTTTGACCCCAGCCATTTCAAACAATTCTGCTAATTTCGTGGTTCCTATCATTTTCACGAGTAGTGCCTTCAAATCTCCCATAGCCAATAACCGTCCCGTCGTTTCCTCCTCAAAGGCCCTACTCAATTTTCCTGCCCCGTCATATATGTTGGGCAAGGCGTTTCTCAGCCCTTCTAGGTCTCGGGTCACCCAAGGAATATACTGGGTTTGTCCTGCCTTTTTGAGAAGTAATGGCATCATTCTCCCCCTCAGTTCCTGTATCCCATTTGCCATCTCTTGTTGTGGTTCTACCTGTATGCTTTCCCACCTCATTCCTTCCTGGGCATACCCCTGGCTTTCCTTTCTTTCTCTTTCTACAGTTTTTTCCAACTCTCTTATCTCTATCTCTAAGCGCTTCATGGATCCCTCTATTTCCCTTCTACTCTCCCTTATTCTTTCCCCCATCACTTTCTAATTCTGCTTCATTCTCACAGTTTTGCCCTCTCTCTGATGCCTGCTGATTACTCGCCTGTGTTTCTGCATTGCTGTCTCCCTCATACTCCTCATTTGCTGCCTGACGGGTCTCATAAATCTTTCGGTCCCTGAGGTCCTGCAGCCTTCTGATGTCTGCTTCTAGTTCCCGTGCTTCTTGCTTCATCCTTTCCTTTTCTCGCTGCCCCCTTCTCTGTTTATATTCCTTTGTGTCTTGCTCATCATTCCAAGTTGTGACTTCTCCCTCTATCTCCACAATTCCCTTCAGCAAAGGACACTGCTTTATTCCGTCCTGGTCGGAATAGGGAGGGGGATACCCATGGTCCTTTAGGCTGGGGTACAGAGTTGATTTTTTCTCCTGAAGTTCCTGACTTTCATGCTGTTTTTCAGGTTTTTTACCCTTGTTTGGGGTGGTATTCTTTTCCTGGTATGCTTTCCTCAGCCTTTCTCCTTCTATTCTAAACAATTTAAGCACGTCTAGTTCTTTTTTGTTACTCGTGTTTCTGATTTATCTTTAGGCATATAGTTCTTGATTAACACTTCCATTTCATCATACATGTTTATATCAAACGTGCCTTCCTTGGGCCATTTCGTAACCAAGTTTTTCGTCCTTTTTTCCCATTTTTCAGAGTGTTTTTTAATATCCTCTGGATACGGGAAATTTCTTTCTTAGTTCAACTGCAGTTATTTTATTCATTGTACTCGTCTTATTTTAGTGCACTTGGTCAGTCAGTTTAAATGCAGTCCTTGTTCTCACTCCGTTCCGTCTCTATGGTCACTATGCTACCTATTATGCTATTTCTATCTTCTACAGTTCTACTATATTCCTTTAATATTTTGCAATTTTATTTTTGATGTTATGCAATTATTCCAATTCTTGTTCTGCCCGTGCAGACCCCTACTCACTTAGGGCGGTATCCACAAATCCTCTGATCCTGCCCGTACAGACCCCTAGCTAATCAGAGTGGTATCCACAGGACGCCTTATCTTACCCGTGCAGATCCCTACTTAACTAGAGCGGTATCCACAGGACGTCTCGTCCGTTCAGACCCCTATTCTCTTAGGGCGGTATCCACGAGAGTTTAGTGACGTCACAAAATCTTACTCGCCTATTATCCACTTACCCCACTGCGCAGCCTTCTCGAGCAATCCTCTGGGTCTCCTTTTTTAGAGTAATTTAACGATAGGCTCTGTCGGATCGGAGAGGCCCTTGGACCGCCTGGGCGCTCCTGTGCCACCAGTGGTCCCCCGTTTCCAAATAAAGCGGAAAACCGCCTACCTTTTTTGTGGAAAACCGCCTACCTTTTTTGCGGGTGGCCACCCTTTACCTGTTGTCCCAGGGAGCCCCTGACGGGCTTGGAAGCGCCTTTAGCTTGTCGTCCGTTATCGAACGGGCCTCTTTCCGATCCTGCCGACTATGCCAATTTTGTCGCGGTTTTCTTCAGCTTCGAAATTAAGACAGGCGACACGGAGAATTCTTCGAGAAGTTAAAAGCCTTTATTTGCAAACAACGGCTGGAACAATCAGGAAGTCAATCGCCTGACTGCCCTGACTATCCACTTAGTACATTGGGCAGTCTATGTTTATAGGATTATTACAAACCTTATCTTCTTTACATTACCTCATACCCACACTCCTTTCTTCAGTCATTAATTTCATTGCATTCACCCGTCTGTCCCGTCACCATTAAATCCCATTCAGTAATTTATCCTTATCTCAATGCTCACATCCCTTCATACTTCGCCTCCCTTATTTCCCTGCTAATCCATCCCTCACATCCATCCATCACCCCAAGGCCTATGTCTTTCCTTATCTCTTCTTTTGCCACCATTATCTTTCATCCAAATGTGACAAGGCATGAGATAATGGTGTACAGGCAATACCTAAGTCAAAGGTTACCAAAGTAGGAATGTAGTACAAATGACCAAAGTGCTGCTGACTTTAGGGATCTAAGGATTTGTACGTGTGTTTCTCAGTAGTCTCTTGGCCCTTGTCATTCATTCATGGTAAATATCCTGGTTTTATATGTCCTTCCAACATGCATAAATTTGCCCTTATCAGGATTAAATTTGAAATCTCATTTCTCCGCAAAACATGTTGAGTAATCATCCACAAATACTGGTTCAAATCCAGTTCCGGCGGTAGAGTCAAGTGATTACAATTTTGGTAGATAACTGAAAGGCCAAAATTGGTAAAACTTGGAACAAAATTATCAGATTATCTCAAAGTAACAAGCATCCATATTTTATATTGGATATCTGGAGATAACATAGCACCTGATTCAAGGCCAGCTTCTTCCATGATCTTATCGAATTCGAGAACCAACCTCTCATAAGCTAGGGATGTATTCCTGTTCTCCCAATTTACATTTTACTTGTTTACGTCTACCCCATCAATGACATTGCACTTTGTCTAATGAACTGATGTGCTACAATGCTGCGAACTACATTCCGCACTCTGTATCTCCACCTTTGCTTCATCTGCTCTTCAGTTTTAACTAATTGTATCTATGTGTGGTCTATCTGATCTGTTTGGATTGAATGCAAAACCAAGCCTTTCACAGTACTTCGATACGTGTGACGTTTATGCACGTACCGTTAAAATGAATGCACGACTGAGGAGTTGGTGCAAAGATCGGAGATTCAGGTATTTGCATAATTTGGATTTTTCAGGGATAGAGGTGACCTGAACTGAAAGGAGACTAACATTGTGTGGGCAGTTTTGAAAGTGCTGCAAAGGAGGGTTTAAACTGGTAGACATAACCCAAAGTAGTATTCAGATAGTTCGAACTGAGATGTCGGTTGATGACCACTTTGTGACCAATGATTACAATTCAATTAGCTTTGAAACCTCTGTAAAAGAACAGTTCTGGCCTTAAATGTAAAATTCTAAATTGGATGGAGGAAGTCCACCTTTGACAGTTGGAAATAGGAACAGTCATTGGAGTAGGTCGTCTGTGGGCAAAGGGTCGTGTGAAAGGGGAAGTTTTTAAATTGTGATAGCGAGATTTAAAGATATGCATGTTCTTAGTGAGGAACCCAGCTTGATGTGAGAATTCGAGGCTCTTCTTAGGGAAAAGAGGACATGGGTTAGGTCTAGGTCAATGCTTTCCTGGGAGACCTGTGAGAGGTTGAGGAGCATACTTAAGAATAAAATCAGGAGGGCAAAAAGGGTGCACATGATGGCACTTATAATTAAGGATAAGTCAAATAGATTTTCCAAGAATATTAAATGTAAAGGGTTAACTGGAGAGTGAAAGGATACCCTCAGTGGCCATCTATGTGTAGAGCTGCAGGAGATGGACAAGGTCTTCAATTATAATTTCTCCTCCGTATTTGGCATAGAGAAAAACTTGAAGTCTTGAGTGCAGTTGCATTACAGTCGAGGTGGTGCTGGATGCCCTTAACCGTATGAAGATACGTAAATCTCTGGGATCTGTGATTAGATGTATCTAAGGCCGTTATTGTAAGTTCGAGAATAAATTGCAGGAGCCCTGGCTGAGATATGTGAATCATCGTTAACCGTCGGTGAAGTGCGGAACATTTGAGGGTAGATAATGCTGTGCTTCTGTTTGAGAAGTGTCGCAAAGAAAAACCTGATAGCTCAAGACTGGGAACCACGTGAAGCATAAACTATAGATGAATAAGCCGAATGTTTGTGGTAAGACAGTTATGGGAGAGGATATAAGATGTATGTGCATTTGAAAAGACAGATATTTGGGATAGTCACCATTGTTTTGGCTTTGGAGGTTTCACGAATTTGAATGGCTCTTTTGAAGATGTACCTGAGAAGGTTGATGAGGGCAGAGCCAGAGACATAGTCTATACAGATTTCAGCATATACGATTCCCTGTGGTAGGTTAGATCGTATGGTGTCCTTGGGGAGATGCCTAACTGGATACAGAATTGGCTTGATGGCTGGAAACAGAATGAGGGTGGAAGATTGCTTTTCAGACTGGAGGTCTGTGAATAGTGTGCTACTTGGGGTCCCTGTTGGGCCCAGTGCTGTCTCATCTGAAGAATTTAATTCAATGGGGATGTCAAGGTATGATTAGCAAGTTTGGACATGTAAGTTTGTGAAGTCGATCCAGAATATGACATTCATGTTGAAAGGGAACGCCCTGGAGAGAATCCAGGAGTACAAGTACTTAATTCCCCAAAAGATGGCATCACGGGTAGATAGTGGTGAAGGAGGTCTTTAGCACGCTGGCCTTAATATAGAAGCTGGAACATATGTTACAATTGTACAAGACATGGGCCGCACTTGTATTCTGTTCAGTTTAGTTACCCTATTTCAGAAAAGATAGCATTAAGATGGAACGTTGTGGAAATAGGATTTACGAGGATGTACCTAGTACCCGAGGATATGAGCTACAGAAAGAAGTTGGGCAGGCTAGAACTTTATTCTTTAGTGTGCAAGAATCATCATTATTTGTTCATCTTGAGTGTGGTGCTCTTGGGTCTGTCCAAAACAAGTCAAGTCAAGTCAAGTCAATTTTATTTGTATAGCACAGTTAAAAACAACCCACGTTGACCAAAGTGCTGTACATCTGATTAGGTACTAAGGAAAAAAAAAAGAAACATACAGTAGCACGCAAACAGTTCACAGCGCCTCCTCAATGAACATCAAACGCTAGGGAGTAGAAATAGGTTTTGAGCCTGGACTTAAAGGAGTCGATGGAGGGGGCAGTTCTGATGGGGAGAGGGATGCTGTTCCACAGTCTACGAGCTGCAACTGCAAAAGCGCGGTCACCCCTGAGCTTAAGCCTAGACCTCGGGATAGTGAGTAGCCCCAAGTCGGCCGACCTGAGGGACCTGGAGTTAGAGAGGTGGGTTAGAAGATTTTTGATGTAGGGGGGGGAATGTCCATTTAGGGCTTTATACATGAATAGGAGGAGCTTGAAGTTGATTCTGTACCGTACAGGGAGCCAGTGGAGAGAGGCCAGAATCGGGGTGATGTGGTCCCTTTTACGGGTACCCGTCAGGAGTCTCGCTGCGGCGTTTTGGACCAGTTGCAGGCGGGACAGGGAAGATTGACTGATCCCAGTGTATAGGGAGTTGCAGTAGTCTAAGCGGGAGGAAATGAAAGCGTGAATGATTTTTTCTGTGCCGTCGAATTGGAGGAAAGGTTTGATTTTAGCTATGGTTCGAAGTTGGAAGAAGCTGGCTTTTACCACAGCGTTGACTTGCTTATCAAATTTTAATGCAGAGTCAAATATCATGCCGAGGTTTTTGACATGCGGTTTGACTAGGCAGGATAGACTTCCAAGACTGCCTGTTATCGATTTGATGGAGTCGGGGGGGCCGAATAGGATGACCTCAGACTTGCTCTCGTTTAATTGGAGGAAGTTCTGTGCCATCCAACATTTTATGTCCTCAAGGCAGTGTAAGAGGCTGTTTAAATTTGACTGGTTGTTGGATTTCAGGGGGAGGTAAAGCTGAGTGTCATCGGCATAGCAGTGGAAAGAAATGCCGTGCCTTTGAATGATTTGGCCAAGAGGGAGCATGTATAGAGAGAAGAGAATGGGGCCTAGGATGGAGCCTTGTGGAACTCCGCAGGAGAGGCTAGCTGGAGCAGAGGAATAACTGCCTATGTTGATGGCGAAACTCCTATCTTTGAGGTACGAATCGAACCAGCTCAGGGCAGTGCCATCAATGGTGGAATGCTGGGACTGGCTATTGCAATGACATCCTTCAGAAGGGCAGTGGGGGCAGGATCAAGGGGGCAGGTTGCAGGTTTCATAGCGGAGACAAGCTTTGCAAGGGAGGATAGAGTGACGGGTTGGAAGCAGTCCAATTTAGATGAACAGACTAGTGAGACAGCTAGGTCACGGGTGGGAGGGGAAATGTTCATTCTAATGTTCTCAACTTTGTTGGTGAAAAATTTAGCGAATTCTTCGCACTTAGCAGGGGACCCAACTAAGCTGGTACTGGGGACGGGACATATGACAGAGGTAATTGTGCTAAATAGGACCTTGGAGTTATGAGAGTTTTTGGAAATAAGGTCGGAGAAGTATTGTGCTCTAGCAGACTTTACTGCTTCCTGGTATTTGAGAAGATTGTTTCTCAGAATTTCGAAGGAAATTTGAAGCTTGTCACATTTCCACCTCCTTTCTGATTTTCTGCACTCCCTTCTTAGGGCTTTGGTGGTGTCATTGAGCCAAGGCCGACCTTTGGGCTTAGGCTTTTTCATTTTAAGGGGAGCGATAGAATCCAGGATGGAAGAGCAAGTGATATTAAATAAAGAGGCGAGATCCTCAGTGCTGAGATGGGGGGGAGAGGCCTCAATAGTGCAGATGTTGGGGGCAGCTGTGAGAGCCTCGGAGAATTTACTGGCAGTCAATGAATTTATGTCGCGGGAGTAGCGAACAGGGAGATGAGATTTTGCGGGAGATAAAGGCAGAGATGCGTCAAAAATGATAGCGCTGTGGTCCGATAGACAGGCTTCAGTAGTTTCAATGTTGTTGATTGGGAATCCGGACGATAACACTAGGTTGAGAGTATGGCCTAACTTGTGAGTGGGTCCCGTGGTGTGAAGAGTCAGATTGAAGGACTCAACCAGGTGCATACATTCACTCACAAGAGGCTTAGTGGGACAGCAAACATGAATATTCAAGTCACCAAGAATCATGTGGTCCTCCCAGCTCAGTTGAAATGTTCAGGAGGGAATGTTTGCCCATTCCAGATTGCAGGACGACAGGAGAGGAGGGACTCGGCGGGGTGGGGGGAAGGTGATGAGGTAGCCCAGAACAAATGTGGGACCGGGCAGAGGTCCACCAGAAACAGAGGGACCAAGGGTAGATCGCCGGTTATAAAAGGGGAAGCATCGGGGGACGGCGAGAACAAAGGGGTATGTGGCCACGTGCAGCGGCAGGCCTGGTTTGCCGCTGCGAGCAGCAGTTAGATCTGTTTGATTAACGCGGCGACTCTTGTGTACTGCCGAGGCGAGTTATTACTGTATGATATTACCCGGTTATGTGCAAAACAATGTATTTCACTGTACCTAGGGACATGTGAAATTAAGTATGATGAAATATTGAGCTTGAAGGCTGATTTTATAGAGACGTATAAAATAATGGGGGGAAATAGAAAGGGTGTACGTACAGGTATTTTTCCTCAGAGTTGAATAATCCAGATGGGAGGGGAACCATTTAATAGGAATATCAGGGTTAACATCTTCTCACAGATTGGTGGGCATATGGAACAAGCTGTCCGAGGTGGTAAATTGAAGCGGGCAAAATAATAACATGTCAGATAGTTATAGAGTGATACAGAGTGGAACAGGCCCTTCTGCCCAACTTGCCCACACCAGCCAACATGTCGCAGCTGCACCAGTCGCACCTGCCCGCGTTTGGCCCATATCCCTCCAAACCTGTACCTGTCCAAGTGTTTCTTAAATGTTGGGATAGTCCCTGCTTCAACTACTTCCTCTGGACGCTTGTTCCAGATACCCATCACACTTTGTGTGAAAAAGGTACCCCTCAGATTCCTATTAAATCTTTTCCCCAAAATAAATTTGGACAGAGTGGTTTGGAGAGATTATGGTCAAACCTTGGACTGATGGGATTAGCATAGATGGGGCATTTTGGTTAGGTTGGGCCAAAGTGCCTGTTTTCGTGCTCTGTTTCTAAGACGAACATTCACTTCCACTTGCCCCAGAATGCCAGCTCATATCGCTACCAGTTATTCCGAACCTGCGGGTCTCCTAATTTGAATTTGTCGTGCAACCTGCAATTAATGGGGTTTTTTCAGGTGGGAAATTAACTCAAGTTGGCAAGGTCCTCAAAAGAATTTGGCCAGGCACCTCTTCAAAGAAAGATGGTCAGAACACAAGAACAACGACAGAAAAGCAAAGTCGGATGGAGAGCAGAACCTCAATGGAATGTGAACCCGCCGAAGAGGAAAGGGAGCAATGTCAGCCCAGAGGGAGAGGAATAAGAGACATGGTTCACGGCCCTGGAACTGACCCAAGTGGCGAAATCCATCATGACCGAGAATTATCAAACAAGGAATCATCGAGTCTCATCCAAGGAGCAGGTGAGTGACATGGGTGGGGAGGAAATGCTGCAGAATGGTGAAGACTGCAGGGAGAGAAAAGAGAAAAAGAAAACTAAGGAGTTGGGGCGAGGGGAAACAGGAGAGAGGAATCGTGGTGGAGCAGTGTTATACTGATTTGGTTAATGACGCTACCGTTTTCTGCGAGGATCAGTTCTGGAACCTCTGCAACTTATGATCATGTCTATGATTTGGACAAAAATGTAGGTGGTCGAGTTAATAAGTTCAAAAACATTCAAACTATTTGCAGAATTGTGGATCATGAGGAAAGCTCCACTAGAATACACATCAGTTGCAAATATGATCTGAATTAAGGCAGACAAAGATTGGATTGTTTTCTCTGAGTAATGAAGGCTGAGTGGAGGCCTAATAAGAGTATAGGATAAAATGGGCATAGATATTGTCAGTCTTGTTCCCAGGGTGGGGATGACTCTTACTGGGGAGAGGAATATTTAAAGGGGGCATGCTGGACAAGTTTTTTACGCAGCCTTTGGTCCGTTCCTGAGGACCTGGTGGAAACGCTGTTTAGACAATAGACAATAGGTGCAGGAGTAGGCCATTCAGCCCTTCGACCCAGCACCGCCATTCAATGCGATCATGGCTGATCACTCTCAATCAGTACCCTGTTCCTGCCTTCTCCCCATACCCCCTCACTCCGCTATCCTTAAGAGCTCTATCCAGCTCTCTCTTGAAAGCATCCAACGAACTGGCCTCCACTGCCTTCTGAGGCTGAGAATTCCACACCTTCACCACTCTCTGACTGAAAAAGTTCTTCCTCATCTCCGTTCTAAATGGCCTACCCCTTATCCTTAAACTGTGGCCCCTTGTTCTGGACTCCCCCAACATTGGGAACATGTTTCCTGCCTCTAATGTGTCCAATCCCCTAATTATCTTATGTGTTTCAATAAGATCCCCCCTCATCCTTCTAAATTCCAGTGTATACAAGCCTAATTGCTCCAGCCTTTCAACATACGACAGTCCCGCCATTCCGGGAATTAACCTAGTGAACCTACGCTGCACGCCCTCAATAGCAATAGACTGACGCATGACTGACACAGTCAGGGAACAGAAGGATCCAGTCCATGAGCAAGTAGATGGGATTAGTTCAAATTGTCATGATATTGTTAGTGCAGATATGGGGGATCTAAGGGCCAGTTCCCGTGCTGCACTATTCTATGTTCTATGTATCATCTCCAGGTTTGGCTTCATTAATCCAAATCATAAAATCATGGACTCGTGCAGCAACGAAACAGGTTCTTCGGCCCATGTTGCCCCATTTGTACTGGTCCCATCTGTACTGGTCCCACCTGCCTGTATTTGGTCCGGACCCTTCTAAACCTGTGCAAATATATTTTAAATGTTGTGGTAGCACCTGCCCCAACTACCCCCTCCGGTAGCTTGTCCCATATGTCCCCATGATCTGTGAAAACATTCTCCCCAGATTCCTATGAAATCTTTATCCACTAAGAGAGAGGTTGAACAGGTTGGGTCTTTATTCTTTGGAGCGTAGAAGGTTGAGGGGGGACTTGATAGAGGTTTTTAAAATTTTGAGAGGGACGGACAGAGTTGACGTGGGTAGGCTTTTCCCTTTGAGAGTGGGGAAGATTCCAACAAGGGGACATAGCTTCAGAATTGAGGGACAAAGGTTTAGGGGTAACATGAGGGGGAACTTCTTTACTCAGAGGGTTGTGGCTGTATGGAATGGGCTTCCGGTGGAAGTGGTGGAGGCTGGCTCGATTTTATTATTTAAGAGTAAATTGGATAGGTATATGGATAGGAGGGGATTGGAGGGTTATGGTCTGAGTGCAGGTAGATGAGACTAGGTCAGGGAGAATGGTCGGCGTGGACTGGTAGGGTCGGACAGGCCTGTTTCCATGCTGTAGTTGTTATATGTTATATGTTATATGTTAACCTTAAATCTATTTGCTCTGGTTCTTCATTCCCCTGCTCTGCGTCTAAGACACTATCCACTCCCCTCACGAACTTATCCACCTCAATAAGATCATCCCTCGTCCTCCTGCGCTCCAAAGAATAAAGTCCTCGCATGCTCAACCTCTCCATGTCATTCAGGCCCTCGAGTACTGGCAACATGCTCTTAAAGCTTCTTCGCACCATTTCCGGTTTGGTAACATCTTTCCTATAACAGGGTGTCCAGAACTGAACACATAAACATAGAAAACGTATAAAACTTAGAAAATCGGTGCAGGAGGAGGCTATTCGGCCCTACGAGACAGCACCGCCATTCATTGTGATCATGGCTGATCGCCCCCAATCAATAACCCGTGCCTGCCTTCTCCCCATATCCCTCGATTTCACTAGTCCCTAGAGTTCTATCTAACTCTCTCTTAAATCCATCCAGTGATTTGACTTCCACTGCCTTCAGTGGCAGAAAATTCTACAAATTCACAACACTGGGTGAAAAAGTTCCTTCTCACCTCAGTTTTAAATGGAATCCCCTTTATTCTAAGAATGTGGCCCTTGGTTCTGGACTCGCCCAACATTGGGAATATTTTTCCTGCATCTCGCTTGTCCGGTCCTTTTATAATTTTATATGTTTCTATAAGATTCCCTATCATCCTTCTAAGCTCCAGTGAATACAAGCCTGGTCTTTTCAATCTTTCCTCGTATGTCAGTCTCGCCATCCCAGGGATCAATCTCGTGAACCTACGCTGCACTGCCTACGTTACTGTAAATGTGACCTCGCCCAAGTCTTGTACACCTGTTACATAACGTCCCATCTTCTATACTCAATATTCTGATCGATGAACCCTGTCCTTCACCGAGGTCCTGTCCTGCTTTGACTTCCCAAAATGCAACACCATGTACTTATCTGTATTAAACTCCATTCAACATTCCTCAGCCCAACGGATGAAGGCCCCATTGCAACACTTGATAACTATCGTACTAATCATGTCTTGTGTACGCATCCAAATCTTTGAGATAATCCACAAACAGCAATGGGGCCAGCAACGATCCCTGGGGAACACTACCAGTCACAGGCCTGCAGTCTGAAAAACAAACTTTCATCGTCACCCTCCGCTTCCTATTACGGTCAATTCTTTATCCAGTCACCTAGCTCTCCCTGGATCACTTGCGATGAAACCTTCCAAAGCAGTCTATCATGTAGAACGTTACCAAATGCTCTGAAGTCCATATGTAAAGTCTACGGCTTTTCCCTTATCAATCTTTTAAGTTACTTCAGAAAATTCAATCAGATTTGTGAGACATGATCTCCAATGTACAAAGCTATGCTAACTCTCCGCAATCAGTCTTATCAATCCCAATATGGATATATCGTTCCCCTCAATATTCTCCAGTAATTTGCCTACCACAGACGTTAGGTTCACTGGTCTATACTTCCCATGGTTGACCTTGCAGCCCCTTTTAAATGCAGACATGGCATAGCTACCCCCCCCCCCCCCGCCCAGCACCTTACCTGTATCTAATGATCATTCGTATAGCTGAGCCAAGGCACCTACAATTTCTAGTCTACCTTCCCACACTGACCTCGGACATAACTGATCAGACCCTGGAGATGTATCCACCTTCATACACCTTAAGGTATTCAGCACCTCCTCGACAGTAATATAGACTGTTCTCGACACTTCCATTAATTTTCCCATGTTCCCTGCTTTACGCATATTGCTCAACATTAAACACAGAGGTAAAATACTCAATAAGAACGTTGTACATCTCCTGTGGCTACACACTGAGATGACCGCTTTGGTTTCTAAAGGGCCCTATTTCCCTTAATATAAATTAGAACTTTGAATCTCCCTTAATATTATCTGCCAGGGCTACCTCTTGATCCCTGTATACCCGCCTGATTTCCTCCTTTGGTATGCTCCTCAATTCCCAAAACTCTTCTGGGAATAGACTTAATCCCACGTTCCTAGATTGATCCCAAGCTGCCTGCGTTTCCCTGACCAGAGCCTCAGATTCTCTCATCATGCAAGCTTCAATGCTCCCACTTGCCTTGCCATTCTCTTTAATATGAGCATGCATGCCTTGAACTCTTGTCACAACATTTTTCAAAGCATCCCAATTTCCGGATGTTGCTTTGACAGCAAATATTTGGAATTTATAAATATATTTAGAAAGTCAAAATCCCCCAAAATGACTACCTTATTAGCCGTATAGCTACCTGTAATCTCTTGGCATTTGCGCTCCTCCAATTACCGCTGACTATTTCCCCCCGCCCACCCCCCTCCCCCAGCAATTCACATACCCATCAAGGTGATCAGCACCTTTTTAGTTAATCGCTCCACCAATACAGACTGACTTGAACGAACCATGAGCCATATCAATTTATTCACAAATGCTGGAGTAACTCAGCAGGTCAGGCAGCATCTCGGGAGAGAAGGAATGGGTGACGTTTCGGGTTGAGACCCTTCTTCAGACTGATGTCAGGGGGGCGGGACAAAGGAAGGATATAGGAGATCTGGGAAGGAGGAGGGAAAGTTGGAGAAGTCGATGTTCATACCACTGGGCTGCAAACTGCCCAGGCGACATATGAGGTGCTGTTCCTCCAATTTCCAGTGGGCCTCACTATGGCACTGGAGGAGGCCCATGACAGAAAGGTCAGACTGGGAATGGGAGGGGGAGTTGAAGTGCTCGGCCGCCGGGAGATCAGTTTGGTTAATGCGGACCGAGCGCAGGTGTTCAGCGAAGCGATCGCCGAGCCTGCGCTTGGTTTCGCCGACATGAGCCATATCATCTCGGTCTACTGCCGCAAAATTCTTCCTAATCAATAAAGTCCTCTTTCGCCCTCGCCTCACTCGCTACATCCTGGAACATTAAGCTGCCTGTCCTGTCCCACTTAGCCAGATTTCTGTAATGGATACAACATTACAAAATAATTGCAATTCAATCAAACAGCCCTCCCTCGCTTGTAGTCACATCTATATTGTCCACCCCCACCCCCCAAACTTATGGTAATCCCACCACGATGGGTCTTCCAGGCACGATGCTTCCTCCTGCCTAATATTACTGCTCTTCCCTGACGAGTCATCGCCTAACAGTCAACATAGCATCCCAGTTGCACACACCTATTCACACCCTCAGCTCATCAGCCTGACATTAATAATTGCAATACAATCATGTAGCCCTTCCTGGCTCGTTGTCATGCCTATTTTGTCAACTGAACTTTCTCTGAAAGTTCGCCTCCTGTTTCTCATCTGCCTCAGTCATGCATTGGATCTCACCCTTCAACCAATCTAGCGTCGATCCACCCACATAGCTGCAGCAAACTGCCGGTCAGGATGTGTAAGAAGGAACTGCAGATGCTGGTTTAAACCGAAGAAAGACAAAAATATGGGCAATTGGAGGAACAGCACCTCATCTTTCGCTTGGGCAGTTTATACCCCAGCGGTATGAACATTGTCTTCTTCCACTTCAGGTAGTCCCTGCTTCCCCTCTCTATCCCCTCCCCTTCCCAGTTCACCTACTAGGCTTCCTGTCTCCGACTACATCCTATCTTTGTCCCACTCCCTCCCCTGACAACAATCTGAAGAGGGTCTCGACCCGAAACGTCACCCATTCCTTCTTTCCTGAGTTGCTGCCTGACCCGCTGACTTACTCCAGTATTTTGTGTTTACCTTCGATTTAAACCAGCATCTGCAGTTTTTGTTTCCCGAAACAACGGATACAGTAGATAAGTTTGGATGAGGTGCAAATTAACTTTTGCCTAACCTGAAAGGACTGTCGAAATCCCTGGGCAGAGGGAAGAAATCCCTCTTCATATTCACAATTTGTCAACCCCTCCCCCCCAAACATTCTGGCAGGCAGGTTTGCTAGTGTGACACCTGTGGCTTTAAACTAAGTAGTGGGGGGGAGGGGTTGACAAATTGTGAATATGAAGATGAGGTAAAAAAAGGGAATACAGGAGATATTGCAAAAGACTCTCGGAAGAATGGGAACAGAAGTTCTAGAGGGGAAAAGAAATTAAGGGCAGGGTCAATTGTGACCGATGTGAGAGGGGAGGTGAATACAGAAGTTAAAGTGTTGTACTTAAATGCGCGTAGTATAAAAAATAAAGTGGATGAGCTTGAGGCTCAGTTAGTCATGGGCAAGTATGATGTTGTAGGGATCACTGAGACATGGCTACAAGAGGACCAGGGCTGGGAACTGAATTTTCAGGGGTACACAACGTATAGAAAAGACAGACAGGTGGGCAGAGGGGGTGGGGTTGCTCTGATGGCAAGGAATGATATTCATTCCCTTGCAAGGGGTGACATAGAATTAGGAGATGTTGAATCAGTATGGATAGAAATGAGAAATTGTAAGGGTAAAAAGACCCTAATGGGAGTTATCTGTAGGCCACCAAACAGTAGCCTCGACATAGGGTGCAAGTTGAATCAGGAGATAAAATTGGCATGTCAAACATGTAATACTACGGTGGTTATGGGAGATTTCAACATGCAGGTAGACTGGGAAAACCAGGTTGGAAATGGACCCCAGGAAAGAGAGTTTGTAGAGTGCCTTTGAGATGGATTCTTAGAACAGCTTGTACCAGGGAGAAGGCAATTCTGGATTTAGTGTTGTGTAATGATCCTGATCTGATAAGGGGACTAGAGGTAAAAGAGCCATTAGGAGGCAGTGATCACAACATGATAAGTTTTACTCTGCAAATGGAAAGGCAGAAGGGAAAATCGGAAGTGTCGGTATTACAGTATAGCAAAGGGGATTACAGAGGCATGAGGCAGAAGCTTGCCAAAATTGACTGGAAGGAGGCCCTAGCAGGGAAGACGGTAGAACAGCAATGGCAGGTATTCCTGGGAATAATGCAGAAGTTGCAGGATCAATTTATTCCAAAGAGGTGGAAAGACTCTAAGGGAAGTAAGAGACACCTGTGGCTGACAAGGGAAGTCAGGGACAGCATAAAAATTAAGGAGAGGAAGTATAACATAGCAAAGAAGAGTGGGAAGACAGAGGGTTGGGACTCTTTTAAAGAGCAACAAAAGTTAACTAAAAAGGCAATACGGGGAGAAAAGATGAGGTACGAGGGTAAACTAGCCAATAATATAAAGGAGGATAGCAAAAGTTTTTTTAGGTACGTGAAGAGGAAAAAAATAGTCAAGGCAAATGTGGGTCCCTTGAAGACAGAAACAGGGGAATTTATTATGTGGAACAAAGAAATGGCAGACGAGTTAAACCATTACTTTGGATCTGTCTTCACTGAGGAAGATACACACAATCTCCCAAATGTTCTAGGGGCCGGAGAACCTAGGGTGATGGAGGAACTGAAGGAAATCCACATTAGGCAGGAAATGATTTTGGGTAGACTGATGGGACTGAAGGCAGATAAATCCCCAGGGCCTGATGGTCTGCATCCCAGGGTACTTAAGGAGGTGGCTCTAGAAATAGTGGAAGCATTGGAGATCATTTTTCAATGTTCTATAGATTCAGGATCAGTTCCTGTGGATTGGAGGATAGCAAATGTTATCCCACTTTTTAAGAAAGGAGGGAGAGAGAAAACGGGTAATTATAGACCAGTTAGTCTGACATCAGTGGTGGGGAAGATGCTGGAGTCAATTGTAAAAGACGAAATTACTGTGCATTTGGATAGCAGTAATGGGATCATTCCAAGTCAGCATGGATTTACGAAGGGGAAATCATGCTTGACAAATCTACTGGAATTTTTTGAGGATGTAACTGGGAAAATTGACAGGGGAGAGTCAGTGGATGTGGTGTACCTCGACTTTCAGAAAGCCTTCGACAAGGTCCCACATAGGAGATTAGTGGGCAAAATTAGGGCACATGGTATTGGGGGTAGGGTACTGACATGGATAGAAAATTGGTTGACAGACAGAAAGCAAAGAGTGGGGATAAGTGGGGCCCTTTCGGAATGGCAGGCAGTGACCAGTGGGGTACCGCAAGGTTCGGTGCTGGGAACCCAGCTATTTACGATATACATTAATGACTTAGACGAAGGGATTAAAAGTACCATTAGCAAATTTGCAGATGATACTAAGCTGGGGGGTAGTGTGAATTGTGAGGAAGATGCAATAAGGCTGCAGGGTGACTTGGACAGGTTGTGTGAGTGGGCGGATACATGGCAGATGCAGTTTAATGTAGATAAGTGTGAGGTTATTCACTTTGGAAGTAAGAATAGAAAGGCAAATTATTATCTGAATGGTGTCAAGTTAGGAGGAGGGGGTGTTCAACGAGATCTGGGTGTCCTAGTGCATCAGTCAATGAAAGGAAGCATGCAGGTACAGCAGGCAGTGAAGAAAGCCAATGGAATGTTGGCCTTCGTAACAAGAGGAGTTGAGTATAGGAGCAAAGAAGTCCTTCTACAGTTGTACCGGGCCCTGGTGAGACCGCACCTGGAGTACTGTGTGCAGTTTTGGTCTCCAAATTTGAGGAAGGATATTCTTGCTATGGAGGGCGTGCAGCGTAGGTTCACTAGGTTAATTCCCGGAATGGCGGGACTGTCGTATGTTGAAAGGCTGGAGCGATTGGGCTTGTATACACTGGAATTTAGAAGGATGAGGGGGGATCTTATTGAAACATATAAGATAATTAGGGGATTGGACACATTAGAGGCAGGAAACATGTTCCCAATGTTGGGGGAGTCCAGAACAAGGGGCCACAGTTTAAGAATAAGGGGTAGGCCATTTAGAACGGAGATGAGGAAGAACTTTTTCAGTCAGAGAGTGGTGAAGGTGTGGAATTCTCTGCCTCAGAAGGCAGTGGAGGCCAGTTCGTTGGATGCTTTCAAGAGAGAGCTGGATAGAGCTCTTAAGGATAGCGGAGTGAGGGGGTATGGGGAGAAGGCAGGAACGGGGTACTGATTGAGAGTGATCAGCCATGATCGGATTGAATGGCGGTGCTGGCTCGAAGGGCTGAATGGCCTACTCCTGCACCTATTGTCTATTGTCTATTGAGTCGAGGGAGGAGGTATCGCGACAGGTGTTGCATCTTGTACGGTTGCAGCGGAAGATACCTGGGAGGGGGTGGTTTGGGTGGGAAGGGATAAGTTAACCAGGGAGTTGCGGAGGGAACGGCCTCTGCGGAAGATGGCAAGGCGTGGAGATGGGAAAATGTGGCTAGTGGTGGGGATATCATTGGAGGTGGCGGAAATGTTGGAGGATTATGTGCTGTATGTGACGGCTGATGGGGTGGAAGGTAAGGACGAGGAGGACTCTGTCTCTGTTGCGAATAGGAAGGGGGGGGCAAGGGCGGAGCTGCGGGGTACCGAGGAGATACGAGTCAGGGCCTCATCTTTGATGGGAGAGGGGAATCCCCGTTCCCTAAACTGAGGACATCTCAGATGTTCTAGTATGGAACACGTCATCTTGGGCGCTGATGCGGCGTAGACGGAGGATTTGGGAGAAGGGGATGGACTCAAAGCAGGAAGCAAGGGGGGAAGACGTATAGTCGAGATAGTTGTGGCAGTCAGTGGGTTTGTAATAGACGTCAGTCAGTGGTCTATTTCTTGTGATGGAGACTGGGAGCTGCCGCTCAGGATATTGGCGTTCCCTTCAGGTTCAGCTGCAACTCATCCCTCTTGTACAGGTCACGTCTGCCCCAGAAGAAATCTCAGTTGTACAAAAGTATGAATCCCTGCATCAGCTCCATTGCCATGCATTCACCTGTCCTTGTTTTCCCTGTTCCTACACTCACTAGCACGGAGCACAAGCAGTACTACGGAGATCACTGCCCTGTATTTTTAAATCTTTCTGAACATCCTATGTCATTTGTACCAACATGCACAGTGACTTCTGGCTCCTCACTCTCCCCCTTGAGAATATCACGTAGCCGCTCCAAATCATCCTGGACCCTGGCACCAGAAAGCAATACACAATACAGGAGTCTCGATTGCTTCCACGGAATCTCCTGTCCACCACTCTCCCCTCTACCCAACAGATGTATATCCTACCACTATGGCTTTGCCATATATGGAGCCTCATCCTGCTGATACTACTGCTCTTCCCTGACGGGTCATCCCCTAACAGTCTCCAAAACTGTTACGTGTTTTGAAGGGGAATGGCCACCTTCACCCTTTGCTAACTAATGGTCCTGGGGGTCACCCACCTCCATTCATCCTGGTGTTTGAGCATGACCACCTCACTGTTAGTTTTGTCCAAAAGGTCTTTCAGATGATCCCGGGGTCATCTATCTGCATCTCCATTTCCCAAATACAGCCTGCAAGGAGCTGCACCTGGACACATTTCCCACGGGTTTAGCCACCAGCGACACGAGCAGTTGCTCTGACATCCCAGGTGCTGCAGGAGGAACGTTGCATCATTCCACCTGCCTCTTGGTGGCACTGTAATAAGAACCAACAAGCTCACCAATATCACACAACTGGCTAAACAGCAGGTTCAACAGACTGTACCTTTATCTGCAGCCCCCTCTCCTCAGACTCCTTGCCGAAGACTCATGAGCTGAAGACTCACACTTGCCCTCTACACAGCATCTCTACCAACACAGCCATTCCCAACAGGCCGCTTCGCTGGATCTTGCTTTTTTATTAGTTGCTCAATCAGCCAATTTCGATGCTTCAAACAATATGCGTGCCATATTTTCAAGTGCTCTGCTAAACTGTGGTCCTTTCATCCGCGTCATTAAGATAAGTTGTAATATAGGGAGGCCCAGCACTGGCCTTTACAGAATTGGTCTACACATTGACCCATTTATTAAAGTGAATGGGCTGCCCGTCAAGTGGTCAGTGTTATCCTGGATGGTGTCGGAGTTGCAACACCACTTGACATGCCCCTGATGGTCCATGGGGAAACGTTTGAATGTGAAAAAGCGAGTCTCAGTGCAAGATTTCAATACTGTTATACCACCAGGCCACAGGATGGAAATGTCTGATTCAGTTTAGTTTCTGGATCAATATTGACATTCCATGCCCCCTCCCACAAAACCTACCCGCTCTCACCCCCAACACCACAGGAGCTGGCCAGAATTAACTGGAAGGAGGCCCTAGCAGGGAAGACGGTGGAACAGCAATGGCAGATATTCCTAGGAATAATGCAAAAGTTGCAGGATCAATTTATCCCAAAGAGGAGGAAAGATTCCAAGGGGAGTAAGAGGCACCCATGGATGACAAGGGAAGTCAAGGACAGCATAAAAATAAAAGAGCAGAAGTACAACAAAGCAAAGAAGAGTGGGAATCCAGAGGATTGTGACTCTTTTAAAGAGCAACAGAAGATGACTAAGAAGGCAATACGGGGAGAAAAGATGAGGTACGAAGGTAAACTAGCCAATAATATAAAGGAGGATAGTAAAAGCTTTTTTAGGTATGTAAAGAGGAAAAAAATAGTCAAGGCAAATGTGGGTCCCTTGAAGACAGAAGCGGGGGAATTTATTATGGGGAACAAGGAAATGGCAGATGAGTTGAACCGGTACTTTGGATCTGTCTTCACTAAGGAAGATACAAGCAATCTCCCAGATGTTCTAGTGGCCAGAGATCCTAGGGTGACGGATGAACTGAAGGAAATCCATATTAGGCAGGAAATGGTGTTGGGTAGACTGATGGGACTGAAGGCTGATAAATCCCCAGGGCCTGATGGTCTGCATCCCAGAGTACTTAAGGAGGTGGCACTAGAAATTGTGGACGCATTGGTGATCATTTTCCAATGTTCTATACATTCTGGATCAGTTCCTGTGGATTGGAGGGTAGCTAATGTTGTTCCACTTTTTAAGAAAGGAGGGAGAGAGAAAACGGGAAATTATAGACCAGTTAGTCTGACGTCAGTGGTGGGGAAGATGCTGGAGTCAATTATAAAAGAAGAAATTGCGGAGCATTCGGATAGTAGTAACAGGATTGTTCCGAATCAGCATGGATTTACGAAGGGGAAATCATGCTTGACTAATCTTCTGGAATTCTTTGAGGATGTAACTAAGAAAATTGACAGGGGAGAGCCGGTGGATGTGGTGTACATTGACTTTCAGAAAGCCTTTGACAAGGTTCCACATAGGAGATTAGTGGGCAAAATTAGAGCACATGTTATAGGAGGTAGGGTACTGACATGGATAGAAAATTGGTTGACAGACAGAAAGCAAAGAGTGGGGATAAATGGGTCCCTTTCAGAATGGCAGGCAGTAACTAGTGGGGTACTGCAGCTATTTACGATATACATTAATGACATGGATGAAGGGATTAAATGTACCATTAGCAAATTTGCAGATGATACAAAGCTGGGTGGTAGTGTGAGCTGTGAGGAAGATGCTATGAGGATGCAGGGTGTCTTGGACAGGTTGTGTGAGTGGGCGGATGCATGGCTGATGCAGTTTAATGTGGATAAGTGTGAGGTTATCCACTTTGGTGGTAAGAATAGGAAGGCAGAGTATTATCTGAATGGTGTCAAGTTAGCAACAGATCCGGGTGTCCTAGTGCATCAATCACTGAAAGGAAGCATGCAGGTACAGCAGGCAGTGAAGAAAGCCAATGGCATGTTGGCCTTCATAACAAGAGGAGTTGAGTATAGGAGCAAAGAGGTCCTTCTACAATTGTACAGGGCCCTAGTGAGACCGCACCTGGAGTACTGTGTGCAGTTTTGGTCTCCAAATTTGAGGAAGGATATTCTTGCTAATGAGGGTGTGCAGCGAAGGTATACTAGGTTAATTCCCGGAATGGCGGGCCAGTCATATGTTGAAAGACTGGAGCGACTAGGCTTGTATACACTGGAATTTAGAAGGATGAGAGGAGATCTTATCGAAACGTATAAGATTATTAAGGGGTTGGACACGTTAGAGGCAGGAAAAATGTTCCCAATGTTGGGGGAGTACAGAACAAGGGGCCACAGTTTAAGAATAAGGATTAGGCCATTTAGAACTGAGATGAGGAAAAACTTTTTCAGTCAGAGAGTTGTGAATCTGTGGAATTCTCTGCCTCAGAAGGCAGTGGAGGCCAATTCTCTGGATGCATTCAAGAGAGAGCTAGATAGAGCTCTTAAGGATAGCGGAGTCAGGGGGTATGGGGAGAAGGCAGGTGCGGGGTACTGATTGAGAATGATCAGCCATGATCACATTGAATGGCGGTGCTGGCTCGAAGGGCCGAATGGCCTCCTGCATCTATTATCTAATGTCTATTGATAGTGGTGGATTGTAGTTCACAGTTCACTTTGCAATCTTTTCCTTCTTGTGTTAATCATTGTTTAATCCCACTATTATTATTCGGTTTACTGCAGAGCAGCAGAATATGGTAATACCTATCCACACCTTGGCTGAAGATGGAAACAGGACTGCGGCTCCAGTGACCCCAACA
>NW_027601303.1:353782-362489 GCF_053455715.1 Rhinoraja longicauda
GACAATATCTATCCTGTAACATGGTGCCCTCCTGTAATTATGGAATGGTGCCCTCCCCCATAACTATTTTGTGATCAACGTTCCCTCCCAGTGGAGAGCCGCCGCAATGACTGGTCCCTTATATTTTATCCATAACACTTTCATTCATGTTCATCAGAGATAGGAGCAAGTTTAGGCCATTCGACCATCGAGCCTACTCCACCATTCAACCGCGGATGATCTATCTTTCCCTCTCAACCTCATTCTCCTGCCAAGTGGGCTAAATTCTTGTCTTAGAACTTCATGAAAATAAAGTTGTGAAATTATAAAGTCGTAAACTTATAAACTTATAAGGACCTCGGGACCACATCTGCCCCACATCTGCCCCATCGACTTGGAATCAGAAGAATAGCCAGAATCAGAATCGCCTTTATTGTCATCCAAAAAAACAAGTCTTTTGGACGAAATTTCATGACCCACAGTCCAACAATCAGAGCAATAAAAATACGCAACATACAAAATCACAAACCAGCACAAAACAAAAAAAATAATATTAACATAAATCCAAACACTGTGACCGTATACAGTTTTAAAACCCATCAATGTTAATAAACTGATTTTGCCACAATTGTCAAAATAAACTGATTTATATAATAAATCAATTGGTACAATGTTACATATAACATATAACATATAACAACTACAGCATGGAAACAGGCCTGTCCGGCCCTACCAGTCCACGCCGACCATTTTCCCTGACCTAGTCTCATCTACCTGCACTCAGACCATAACCCTCCAATCCCCTCCTATCCATATACCTATCCAATTTACTCTTAAATAATAAAATCGAGCCAGCCTCCACCACTTCCACCGGAAGCCCATTCCATACAGCCACAACCCTCTGAGTAAAGAAGTTCCCCCTCATGTTACCCCTAAACCTTTGTCCCTCAATTCTGAAGCTATGTCCCCTTGTTGGAATCTTCCCCACTCTCAAAGGGAAAAGCCTACCCACGTCAACTCTGTCCGTCCCTCTCAAAATTTTAAAAACCTCTATCAAGTCCCCCCTCAACCTTCTACGCTCCAAAGAATAAAGACCCAATCTATTCAACCTCTCTCTGTAGCCTAAGTGCTGAAACCCAGGCAACATTCTAGTAAATCTCCTCTGTACCCTCTCCATTTTGTCGACATCCTTCCTATAATTTGGCGACCAGAACTGCACACCATACTCCAGATTCGGCCTCACCAATGCCCTGTACAATTTCAACATTACATCCCAACTTCTATACTCGATGCTCTGATTTATAAAGGCAAGCATACCAAACGCCTTCTTCACCACCCTATCCACATGAGATTCCACCTTCAGGGAACAATGCACAGTTATTCCCAGATCCCTCTGTTCCACTGCATTCCTCAATTCCCTACCATTTACCCTGTACGTCCTATTTTGATTTGTCCTACCAAAATGCAGCACCTCACTCACACTTATCAGCATTAAACTCCATCTGCCATCTTTCAGCCCACCCTTCCAAAAGGCCCAAGTCTCTCTGTAGACTTTGAAAATCTACCTCACTATCAACTACTCCACCTATCTTAGTATCATCTGCATATTTACTAATCCAATTTGCCACACCATCATCCAGATCATTAATGTAAATGACAAACAACAGTGGACCCAACACAGATCCTTGGGGCACTCCACTAGACACTGGCCTCCAACCTGACATACAATTGTCAACCGTTACCCTCTGGTATCTCCCATTCAGCCATTGTTGAATCCATCTTGCAACCTCACTATTAATACCCAACGATTTAACCTTCTTAATCAACCTTCCATGTGGAACCTTGTCAAATGCCTTACTGAAGTCCATATAGACAACATCCACAGCCTTGCCCTTATCAATTTCTCTGGTAACCTCTTCAAAAAATTCAAGAAGATTAGTCAAACATGACCTTCCAGGCACAAATCCATGTTACATAGAAACATAGAATAATGTTATAGGAAAGATATTGTCAATTTGAAAAGGGTCAGAGAAGATTTATGAAGGTGTTGCCAGGACGAGACGGTGTGAGTTGCAGGGAGAGGTTGAGTAGGCTGGGTCTCATTTCCTTGGAGCGTAGGAGGATGAGGGTTGATCTTATAGAGGTGTACAAAATCATAAAAGGAAGAGATTGGGTAGATGCACAGAGTCTATTGTGCAGAGTAGGAATCGAGCACCAGAGGAGATGGTGTTGTGTATTCATGCCAATACTCAAGAGTTGCAACTCATAGTTTTATTTGTACTCAAGCGGAGGTAACAATAAGTGCTATCGACTAAATACGAACGAGGCTCGGGCGCAGGCCGAGATATCACCCCCAGGCGGTCGTGACCCTTTTTGGTTCGTAGGCGGACCACCTGACCATTAGCCAGTGGTGGCAGAGGCCTGCTCGTCTTGTCGTACCAGCGTTTTTTGATGTCACATTTCCGTTTGATGTCACATTTTCTGGGACTGAACATCAGATGGAAAGCGAACTTGTGGCTCCAGTGTATGTTTAGCAATAGGTAAAGTAGTTCTTGTCTGCCTGGACATTAGGCGTTGTGCGGGTGAACCAAGGATCGGATCGCGGGAGATGTTCCGCAGGTTTAGTAAGTCGAGGAAAACGTTGGATCCTGCTCTGCGGGAACGTTCCATCACATGCTTGGCACTCCGGATGGCATGCTCCGCTAGCCCGTTGGACTGAGGGTACTCGGGGCTACTAGTGATGTGGCAAAAGTCCCAGCGTGCAGCAAATTCTTTGAATTGGAGGCTGGAGAATTGGCTGCCGTTGTCGGAGAGTAGGCGACGAGGAGCCCCGTGGACGGAGAAATGGCGTGCAAGCTTCTGGATCACTGCCGTGGAGGTGAGGCTCGGGAGCAGATCGATCTCGAACCACCCGGAGTACGAGTCGACTATGACTAAGTACCGCTTCCCGTTCCACTCAAAAATATCAGTTGCCACGATGGACCACGGGAGGTCAGGAACCGGGTATGGAAGGAGCGGCTGTTTCTGCTGCTGCAGCGCCAGGCTGTTGCACACCGCACAGGATTCTACTTTTTGACGAATATAGTCAGACATTCCAGGCCAGAAGAACATGCTCGTAGCTCTCGAGATCGTTGCTTCTGTGCCTGGGTGACCCCATGGATGCTGTCGAAGTACTTGCCATGTAAGGAGGCAGGAATCACAGGTTTGTGGCCCTTTACGACAATGCCACCTTGCAGGACGAGCTCGTCGTGGACGGTAAGGCAGCCGGCAGTCTGTTCTGCTTGACCGGCCACCCATGTCTTATGACAGAGGATAGTGCTAGGAGGGTGTCGTCGGCGGCAGTCTGGGCTGCCAGGTCCTCCAGGCAGGACGAGGGGACGTAGGAGACCATCATGACGGCAAACTCGTCCCCTGTCGAAGGAGAGCCGCAGGTTGCCCGCGGAGCTCGAGAAAGGGTGTCCGCCAGGTGCATGTCGTTGCCCCGCTTGCAGACTAGAAAGATGTCGTACCTCTGAAGCTGCAGCTTCATCCGCTGGAGCCGCGCAGGGGCGGCATGTATTGGCTTGCTTACAATGCTAATGAGTGGCTGGTGGTCTGTTTCGATCGTGACCTTCTTGCCGAAGATAAAATCATTGAATTTTCTGCAAGCGAAGACGACCGCTAGCAGCTCTTTTTCGATTTGCGCATATCGTTGATCGGTGTCTGTCATAGTACGAGAGGCGTAGGCAACAGGTCTGTGGCCGTCACCGCTGTTTTGAAGGCAGACGGCACCCAGCCCATACTGCGAGGCATCGCAGGACAGCGTGACAGGCAGCTTGACATCGTAGTACGCGAGAGTGGGGGCACAATACATCTGTTGTTTCAGAGTGTCTAACGCTCTCTGTTGCTGTTCATGCCAGCCCCAAACAGTGTCTTTGTGAGTTAGTAGGCGTAAAGGGGCAGATATTTCACTAAACTCCGGGATGAATTTTCCCAGGTAGTTGACCATTCCGAGAAAGCGCTGCAGACCGGTCACATCGGAGGGCGCTGGCAGTTCGTTGATCGCGATCGTTTTAGATGGATCGGGTTTGAGACCGGCGCTCGTGAATATGTGGCCCACGTAGTTGACTTCGCTCACCCGGAATTTGCACTTAAGCGGGTTGAGCTTGAGATTGATCTCTTTGGCGCGGTCGAGGACGTTCTTCAGATTCGCGTCGTGGTCCTTTACATTCTGACCGGCGACGAGGATGTGGTCAACCACAATCGAGCAGGTATCCGGCAAATAGCTGTTCCACGGTGCGCTGAAACACCTCGCTAGCTGAGTTTATGCCGAAGGGCATACGTTAAAATTTGAAACGTCCAAACAGTGTACAAAAAGTGGTCAGGTTGGAGGAGTTGTGATCTAGCGGAATCTGCCAGAAGGAGCTTTTTGCGTCGAGGACAGAGAAAACTTTTGCCTTGCCCAGTTGCGCTGCGACATCTTCCACCGTGCGCATGGGATAGTGTGGCCGTGTTTTTTTAGAGGCAACCACCATGGTGGAGACCCAGTCTGACGGGTCCGTGACAGGGGCAATCACTCCCAGATCCACCATCCTGTTGAGTTCACTCAGCACGCGGTCCCGCATAGCATGGGGAATCCGGTGGGTGGGACGGATGACCGGTAAGACCTCTGGGTCGGTCGTGATCTTGTACGTGACCGGAAGCTTGCCGAGCTTGTCGTTAAAGAGCTCACCGTACTGCGAGAGGAATCGGTGGGCGGGGGCATGTGCGGAAGCCAGGTGATGGACCACCGAGTCGAAGGCAACCAAGCCTAAGTCGATGCAGGCAGCAATGCCTAGCAGGGAAGGAGTGTTTTCCCGGACAACCAAGAAAGACAGTTTGTGAACACAGGACGCTAGCTGGCACTGCAGCACAACAGTTCCAACGGGCTTGACTGAGCCCCCTCCAAAGGGAAGCAGTTAGGCCATGGTTGGCTTGATGCCCTTGGCATTACGAATCCTGTGGAGCTCTGATAAGGTGATAACGTTGCAGCGAGCCCCTGTGTCGAGCTTTGCAGTAACAGGCACTCCGTTAATGAGGAGGGTGACCATGGGATCGAGATGTTTAACAGATGGGTCTGATAAGGAATGTATATTGATATTCAGTCCGTTGATAGCAGCTAGGTCATGCTCGTTAAACACAGGGAGTGATGCAGGTGCTGTGTGAGACGGCTCGGGCTGTAGCAGATGTACCGACTGTTTTGTCCCGACTCTGTTCCCACGCGAACGACAGCAGCGGACAAAATGTTTTCTACGTTTGCAGTAATGACAGACTTTCCCAAATGCAGGGCACTGCTCCCGAATCCCAGCGTGTGAGCCCACAGTTACTACAGTTGTTGATGTGACCGGCACAGGATCTGCCGGGCACTTCAGAAAGTGGGCCTTGAGCACGGTAAGATGTGCCGACAACATTCAGATCAAACGCAGAGTGGGGTCCCGGCCCCAAGGATTTAGTGTGTGAGGCAGTTAGCTCAGCAACTCGTGAACTGGGTTCATGCCTGCAGCGCCTTCAGGGTAGGTGGAGGTGCCCTGCGGGACACAAAGATGGTTAAGGACAGGGAGGTCTGTTCACAGGAACTGCACCAGCACATCAAGCTCACGGGCAGACCGGATTTAGACTTTGAAAATGGCAATGCCTGCATGTGTAATATGTGCTAAAACAATTTCACTGTGTAGTTGCACATTGAACTACTGAACTGTTAACCACTCTCCTCACAGAAGACTCAGAAAGGCCTTTACTCTGGCAACTGAGGAAGTGTTATCAGTAAAAATAACGGGACCCGGGAATAACAAGCTGATGGTTTCATTGTGAAACAGTGCCCTGAACATGCAGCCATTTTGTGAACCAAACTGGGCCATCTGCTTCCACAGCACCAGACCGCTCAGCGCCCTCAACACATCAACTGTTAGCTCCAACTTCACTCAACTCTGTGTGATTGTTGTGCAGCACCTGCACCAACACGTCCCATAACAACGCGCAGCTGGTGCTGGACATGACTTTCCTGCTTCAAACTCTCACCGGGACACATTTAGTCACAACAATCAATGCAAAGTCCTCACAACAACAAATCAAACTCAATGGGGAGATTTACCCGCAGTCTCTCCCCAAGATTAGACCCGTCCACTGGGGGCCGGCGGCAAATACTCACCGATGGGAAGCGGCTGTCCCCGCCCGCCCGGCGCTCCCCTCCTCTCCCCTCAGTGTACAGTGTGTGGGGGCGGGTGGGGGTCAGATGTGTGGGTGTCGGGGTCATGTGTGTGGGGGCAGGATGTCATGTGTGTGGGGGCTGGATGTCATGTGTGTAGAGAGTCACGTGTGTGGGGGTCAGGTGTGTGGGTGTCATGGGTCACGTGTGTGGGGGGCCGGGGGTCATGTGTGTAGGGGGTCACGTGTGTCTGGGGGTGGGGGTCAGGTGTGTAGGGGGTCATGTTTGTGTGGGGTGATGGGGTGGTCAGGTGTGGGGGAGGGTCTCTTGTGTGGGGGGCTGGTGGTCAGGTGTGTGATCCCCAGTGGGTCATGTGTGTAGGGGGTCACGTGTGACGGGGTGCTGGAGGTCATGGGGTGTGGGTGCTGGGAGTCAGGTATGTGGGGGGCTGGGGGTCAGGGGGGCAGGTGTGCAGGGGGTCCAGTGTGTGGGGGGGGGTGGGTGACAGATTTGGGGGGGTGTGGGGATCGTGTGTGTAGGGGGTCATGTGTTGGGGGGCTGGGTTCAGGTGTTTGGGAGGCAGGGGGTCAGTTGTGTGGGGGTTAGGGGGTCATGTGTGTAGGGTGTCACGTGTGTGGGGGGGCTGAGGGTCAGGTGTTTGGGGGGGTGTGGCGGTCAGGTGTGTGCGGGGGGCTGGAGGTCAGGTGTTTGGGGGGCTGGAGGTCAGGTGTGTGTGGGGGGCTGGGTATCAGAGGGTCATGTGTGTAGAGGGTCAGGTGTATCTAGAAGGTGGGGTCAGGTGTGTACGGGGTCACATTTGTTGGGGGATGGGATTCATGTCTGTGGGGGGGCAGGGGAACATGTGTGTAGGGTGTCACGTGTGGGTCAGATGTTTGGGGGCTGGGGGTCAGGTGTTTGGGGGGGCTGGGGGTCAGGAGGTCATGTGTGTCATGTGTCACGTGTGTGGGGGGCTGGCCGTCAGGGGATGTGGGTGCTGGGGGTCAGGTGTGTGGGGGGGCTGGGGGTCAGTGCGAGGGGGTGCTGGGGATCAGGGGGTCATGTGTGTAGGGGGTCACGTGTTTGGGGGGGCTGGGGGTCAGGTGTGTGTAGGGGAGCTGGATGTCAGGTGTGTGTGGGGGCTGGGGTCAGGTGTACCTGGGGGCTGGGGGTCAGGTGTATGCGGGGGCCGGGTGTCAGGTGTGTAGGTGCGGCTGGGGATCAGGTGTATGGGGGGGGCTCGGGGTCAGGTGTGTAGGGGCTGGGGGGTCAGGTGTGTAGGGGTCTGGGGTCAGGTGTGTGTGGGGGCTGGGGTCAGGTGTACCTGGGGGCTGGGGGTCAGGTGTGTGTGAGGACTGGGGGGTCAGGTGTGTAGGGGTCTGGGGGTCAGGTGTGTGTGGGGACTGGGGGGGTCAGGTGTGTAGGAAGTGACGTGTGTGATGGGGTGGGGACAGGTGTGTGGGGGGTCAGGGGATCATGTTTGTAGGAGTTCAAGTGTGGGGGTGGGGGATGGGGGTCAGGTGTGTAGTGGGTCATGTTTGTGGGGGGTGGGGTCAGTTGTATGAGGGGTCAGGCGATCATTTGTGTAGGTGGTCAGGTGTTTGGGTAGGCTGGGGGTCAGGGGACATATGTGTAAGGGGTCACCTTTGTGGAGGTCAGGGGTCAGGTGTGTTTGGGTGCTGGTGGTCAGGTGTGTCTGGGGGTCAGGTGTGTGGGGGCTCAGAGGGTCATGTGTATCGGGGGTCACGTGTGTGGAGGCTGTTGGGGGTCAGGTGTGCGGGGGGTCTGGGGGTCACGTGCGGTGGGGAGGTCTGGGGCCAGGTGTCCATTTGTGTACGGGGTCACAAGTGTGGGGGCGGTTGGGGGTCAGGTGTGTCGGCGGTCAGTGGGTCATGTGTGTAGGGTGTCACGCTTGTGGGGGGGGTGGGGGTCAGGTGTGTGGGGCGTCAGGGGCTCTTGTGTATAGGTGGTCACGTGCATGCGGGGCTGGTAGTCAGGGGATCACCTGTGTGGGGGGATGGGTGTCAGGTGTGTGTGGGGGCTGGGGGTCAGATGTGTTGGGGGGCTGGGGGTCAGGTGTACGCGGGCTGGGGGCTGGAGTGTGGGGGGCTGCGGGTCGGGTGCGTGGGGGCTGGGGGTTAGGTGTGTGAGGGCTGAGGATCAGGTGTGTGGGCTGTCCGGGGGTCAGGTGTGTGTGGGGGCTGGGGGTCAGATTTGTTGGGGGGCTGGGGGTCAGGTGTGCGGGGACTGGTGTGTGGGGGGCTGCGGGTCGGGTGTTTGGGGGCTGGGGGTCAGGTGTGTGCGCTGTCCGGGGGTCAGGTGTGTGTGGGGGGGCTGCGGGTCGGGTGTGTGGGGGCTGGGGGTCAGGTGTGTGGGCCTCCGGGGGTCAGTTGTGTGAGGGGGGGCTGGGGGTCAGGTGTGTGGGAGGGTCAGTGGGTCATGTGTGTAGGGGTCACATGTGTCTAGGGGTAGGGGTCAGGAGTGCGGAGGTCAGAGAGTCAGATGTGTGGGGGCTCGGGGGGTCACGTGGTTATGTGTGTAGGGTGTCCCGTGTGTCTGGGGCGTGAG
>NW_027601303.1:362989-445068 GCF_053455715.1 Rhinoraja longicauda
TCAAGCTTGACAATATCTATCCTGTAACATGGTGCCCTCCTGTAATTATGGAATGGTGCCCTCCCCCATAACTATTTTGTGATCAACTTTCCCACCCAGTGGAGAGCCGCAGCAATGACTGGTCCCTTATATTTTATCCACAACACTTTCATTCATGTTCATCAGAGATAGGAGCAAGATGAGGCCATTCGACCATCGAGTCTACTCCACCATTCAACCGTGGATGATCTATCTTTCCTTCTCAACATCATTCTCCTGCTAAGTGGGCTAAATTCTTGTCTTAGAACTTCATGAAAATAAAGTTATGAAATTATAAAGTCGTAAACTTATACGGGACCACATCTGCCCCACATCTGCCCCATCGACTTGGAATCAGAAGAATAGCCAGAATCAGAATCGCCTTTATTGTCATCCAAAAAACAAGTCTTTTGGACGAAGTTCCATGACCCACAGTCCAACAATCAGAGCAATAAAAATACGCAACATACAAAATCACAAACCAGCACAAAACAAAAAAAATAATATTAACATAAATCCAAACACTCTGCGACCGTATACAGTTTTAAAACCCATCAATGTTAATAAACTGATTTTGACACAATTGTCAAAATAAACTGATTTATATAATAAATCAATTGGTACAATGTTACATAGAAACATAGAATAATGTTATAGGAAAGATATTGTCAATTTGAAAAGGTTCAGAGAAGATTTATGAAGGTGTTGCCAGGACGAGACGGTGTGAGTTGCAGGGAGAGGTTGAGTAGGCTGGGTCTCATTTCCGTGGAGCGCAGGAGGATGAGGGTTGATCTTATAGAGGTGTACAAAATCATAAAAGGAAGAGATTGGGTAGATGCACAGTCTATTGTGCAGAGTAGGAATCGAGCACCAGAGGAGATGGTGTTGTGTATTCATGCCAATGCACAAGAGTTGCAACTCATAGTTTTATTTGTACTCAAGCGGAGGTAACAATAAGTGCTATCGACTAAATACGAACGAGGCTCGGGCGCAGGCCGAGATATCACCCCCAGGCGGTCGTGACCCTTTTCGGTTCGTAGGCGGACCACCTGACCGTTAGCCAGTGGTGGCAGAGGCCTGCTCGTCTTGTCGTACCATCGTTTTTTGATGTCACACTTCCGTTGCAGCTGGGACTGAACATCAGATGGAAAGCGAACTTGTGGCTCCAGTGTATGTTTAGCAATAGGTAAAGTAGTTCTTGTCTGCCTGGACATTAGGCGTTGTGCGGGTGAGCCAAGGATCGGATCGCGGGAGATGTTCCGCAGGTTTAGTAAGTCGAGGAAAACGTTGGATCCTGCTCTGCGGGAACGTTCCATCACATGCTTGGCACTCCGGATGGCATGCTCCGCTAGCCCGTTAGACTGAGGGTACTCGGGGCTACTAGTGATGTGGCAAAAGTCCCAGCGTGCAGCAAATTCTTTGAATTGGAGGCTGGAGAATTGGCTGCCGTTGTCGGAGAGTAGGCGATGAGGAGACCCGTGGACGGAGAAATGGCGTGCAAGCTTCTGGATCACTGCCGTGGAGGTGAGGCTCGGGAGCAGATCGATCTCGAACCACCCGGAGTACGAGTCGACTATGACTAAGTACCGCTTCCCGTTCCACTCAAAAATATCAGTTGCCACGATGGCCCACGGGAGGTCAGGAACCGGGTATGGAAGGAAGCGGCTGTTTCTGCTGCTGCAGCGCCAGGCTGTTGCACACAGCACAGGACTCTACTTTTTGACGAATATAGTCAGACATTCCAGGCAGAAGAACATGCTCGTAGCTCTCGAGATCGTTGCTTCTGTGCCTGGGTGACCCCATGGACGTTGTCGAAGTACTTGCCATGTAAGGAGGCAGGAATCACAGGTTTGTGGCCCTTTACGACAATGCCACCTTGCAGGACGAGCTCGTCGTGGACGGTAAGGCAGCCGGCAGTCTGTTCTGCTTGACCGGCCACCCATGTCTTATGACAGAGGATAGTGCTAGGAGGGTATCGTCGGCGGCAGTCTGGGCTGCCAGGTCCTCCAGGCAGGACGAGGGGACGTAGGAGACCATCATGACGGCAAACTCGTCTCCTGACAAAGGAGAGCCGCAGGTTGCCCGCGGAGCTCGAGAAAGGGTGTCCGCCAGGTGCATGTCCTTGCCCCGCTTGTAGACTAGAGAGATGTCGTACTCTGAAGCTGCAGCATCATCCGCTGGAGCCGCGCAGGGGCGGCATGTATTGGCTTGCTTACAATGCTAATGAGTGGCTGGTGGTCTGTTTCGATCGTGACCTTCTTGCCGAAGATAAAATCATTGAATTTTCTGCAAGCGAAGACGACCGCTAGCAGCTCTTTTTCGATTTGCGCATATCGTTGATCGGTGTCTGTCATAGTACGAGAGGCGTAGGCAACAGGTCTGTGGCCGTCACCGCTGTTTTGAAGGCAGACGGCACCCAGCCCATACTGCGAGGCATCGCAGGACAGCGTGACAGGCAGCTTGACATCGTAGTACGCGAGAGTGGGGGCACAATACATCTGTTGTTTCAGAGTGTCGAACGCTCTCTGTTGCTGTTCATGCCAGCCCCAAACAGTATCTTTGTGAGTTAGTAGGCGTAAAGGGGCAGATATTTCACTAAACTCCGGGATGAATTTCCCAGGTAGTTGACCATTCCGAGAAAGCGCTGCAGACCGGTCACATCGGAGGGCGCTGGGCAGTTCGTTGATCGCGATCGTTTTAGATGGATCGGGTTTGAGGACCGGCGCTCGTGAATATGTGGCCCACGTAGTTGACTTCGCTCACCTTGGAATTTGCACTTAAGCGGGTTGAGCTTGAGATTGATCTCTTTGGCGCGGGTCGAGGACGTTCTTCAGATTCGCGTCGTGGTCCTTTACATTCTGACCGGCGACGAGGATGTGGTCAACCACAATCGAGCAGGGGTATCCGGCAAATAGCTGTTCCACGGTGCGCTGAAACACCTCGCTAGCTGAGTTTATTGCCGAAGGGCATACGTTAAAATTTGAAACGTCCAAACGGTGTACAAAAAGTGGTCAGGTTGGAGGTGTTTGTGATCTAGTGGAATCTGCCAGAAGAGCTTTTTCGTCAAGGACTGAGAAAACTTTGCCTTGCCAGTTGCGCTGCGACATCTTCCACCTTGCGCATGGATAGTGTGGCCGTTTAATGGTGGTGTTAAAATCCCTGGGATTAATGCAAATCCGTATCTCCTCCGTGTTTTTTTTAGAGGCAACCACCATGGTGGAGACCCAGTCTGACGGGTCCGTGACAGGAGCAATCACTCCAGATCCACCATCCTGTTGAGTTCACTCAGCACGCGGTCCCGCATAGCATGGGGAATCCGGTGGGTGGGACGGACGGACCGGTAAGACTCTGGGTCGGTCGTGATCTTGTACGTGACCGGAAACTTGCCGAGCTTGTCGTTGAAGAGCTCACCGTACTGCGAGAGGAATCGGTGGGCGGGGGCATGTGCGGAAGCCAGTTGATGGACCACCGAGTCGAAGGCAACCAAGCCTAAGTCGATGCAGGCAGCAATGCCTAGCAGGGAAGGAGTGTTTTCCCCGGACAACCAAGAAAGACAGTTTGTGACCCGGGACGCTAGCTGGCACTGCAGCTCAACAGTTCCAACGGGCTTGATTGAGCCCCCTCCAAAGGGAAGCAGTTAGGCCATGGTTGGCTTGATGCCCTTGGCATTACGAATCCTGTGGAGCTCTGATAAGGTGATAACGTTGCAGCGAGCCCCTGTGTCGAGCTTTGCATTAACAGGCACTCCGTTAATGAGGAGGGTGACCATGGGATCGAGATGTTTAGCAGATGGGTCTGATAAGGAATGTATATTGATATTCAGTCCGTTGATAGCAGCTAGGTCATGCTCGTTAAACACAGGGAGTGATGCAGGTGCTGTGTGAGACGGCTCGGGCTGTAGCAGATGTACCGACTGTTATGTCCCGACTCTGTTCCCACGCGAACGACAGCAGCGGACAAAATGGTTTCTACGTTTGCAGTAATTACAGACTTTCCCAAATGCAGGGCACTGCTCCCGAATCCCAGCGTGTGAGCCCACAGTTACTACAGTTGTTGATGTGACCGGCACAGGATCTGCCGGGCACTTCAGAAAGTGGGCGTTGAGCACGGTAAGATGTGCCGGCAACATTCACATCAAACGCAGAGTGTGGTCCCGGCCCCAAGGATTTAGTGTGTGAGGCAGTTAGCTCAGCAACTCGTGAACTGGGTTCATGCCTGCAGCGCCTTCAGGGTATGTGGAGGTGCCCTGCGGGACACAAAGATGGTTAAGGACAGGGAGGTCTGTTCACAGGAACTGCACCAGCACATCAAGCTCACGGGCAGACCGGATTTAGACTTTGAAAATGGCAATGCCTGCATGTGTAATATGTGCTAAAACAATTTCACTGTGTAGTTGCACATTGAACTACTGAACTGTTGACCACTCTCCTCACAGAAGGCTCAGAAAGGCCTTTACTCTGGCAACTGAGGAAGTGTTATCAGTAAAAATAACTGAACCCGGGAATAACAAGCTGATGGTTTCATTGTGAAACAGTGCCCTGAAAATGCAGCCATTTTGTGAACCAAACTGGGCCATCTGCTTCCACAGCACCAGACCGCTCAGTGCCCTCAACACATCAACTGTTAGATCCAACTTCACTCAACTCTGTGTGATTGATGTGCAGCACCTGCACCAACACGTCCCATAACAACGTGCAGCTGGTGCTGGACATGACTTTCCTGCTTCAAACTCTCACCGGGACACATTTAGTCACAACAATCAATGCAAAGTCCTCACAACAACAAATCAAACTCAATGGGGAGATTCACCCGCAGTCTCTCCCCAAGATTAGACCCGTCCACTGGGGGCCGGCGGCAAATACTCACCGATGGGAAGCAGCTGTCCCCGCCCGACAGGCGCTCCCCTCCTCTCCCCTCAGTGTACAGTGTGTGGGGGCGGGTGGGGGTCAGGTGTGTGGGTGTCGGGGTCATGTGTGTGGGGGATGAATGTCATGTGTGGAGAGAGTTATGTGTGTGGGGGTCAGGTGTGTGGGTGTCAGGGGTCACGTGTGTGGGGGGGGCGGGGGTCATGTGTGTAGGGGGTCACGTGTGTCTGGGGATGGGGGTCAGGTGTGTAGTGGGTCACGTTTGTGTGGGGTGATGGGGTGGTCAGGTATGTGGGGGTCTCTTGTTTGGGGGGCTGGTGATCAGGTGTGTGATCCCCAGGGGGTCATGTGTGTAGGTGGTCACGTGTGAGGGGGTGCTGGAGGTCAGGGGGTGTGGGTGCTGGGAGTCAGGTATGTGGGGGGCTGGGGGTCAGGTGTGCAGGGGGTCCAGCGTGTGGGGGGGGGGGGTGGGGGACAGATTTGGGGTGGGGGTGGGGTTCGTGTGTGTAGGGGGTCATGTGTTGGGGGGCTGGATTCAGGTGTTTGGGAGGCAGGGGTCAGTTGTGTGGGGGTTAGGGGGTCATGTGTGTAGGGTGTCACGTGTGTAGGGGGGCTGAGGGTCAGGTGTTTGGGTGGTGTGGCGGTCAGGTGTGTGTGGGGGGTCTGGGGGTCAGGGGGTCATGTGGATAGGGGCCACGTGTGTGGGGGCGCTGGGGGTCAGGTGTTTGGGGGCTGGAGGTCAGGTGTGTGTGGGGGGCTGGGTATCAGAGGGTCATGTGTGTAGAGGGTCAGGTATATCTAGAAGGTGGGGTCAGGTGTGTATGGGGTCACGTTTGTCGTGGGGTGGGGTTCATGTCTGTGGGGGGGCAGCGGAACATGTGTGTTGGGGGTCACGTGTGGGGGAGGCTGGGGGGGTCAGGTGTTTGGGGGCTGGGGGTCAGGTGTTTGGGGTGGCTGGGGATCAGAAAGTCATGTGTGCCATGTGTCACGTGTGTGGGGGGCTGGCGGTCAGGGGATGTGGGTGCTGGGGGTCAGGTGTGTGGAGGGGCTGGCGGTCAGTGCGATGGGGTGCTGGGGATCAGGGGGTCATGTGTGTAGGGGTCACGTGTTTGGGGGTCTGGGGGTCAGGTGTGTGTAGGGGAGCTGGATGTCAGGTGTGTGTGGGGCTGGGGTCAGGTGTACCTGGGGGCTGGGGGTCAGGTGTATGTGGGGGCTGGGGGTCAGGTATGTATGTGCGGCTGGGGGTCAGGTGTATGGGGGGGCTCGGGGTCAGGTGTGTGGGAGCTGGGGGGTCAGGTGTGTAGGGGTCCGGGGGTCAGGTGTGTGTGGGGACTGGGGGGTCAGGTGTGTAGGGAGTGACGTGTGTGATGGGGTGGGGACAGGTGTGTGGCGGGTCAGGGGATCATGTTTGTAGGAGGTCATGTGTGGGGGGTCAGGTTTGTAGTGGGTCACGTTTGTGGAGGGGGTGGGGTCAGGTGTATGGGGGGTCAGGCGATCATTTGTGTAGGGGGTCAGGTATTGGGGTGGGCTGGGGGTCAGGGGCCATATGTGTAAGGGGTCACGTTTGTGGAGGTCAGGGGTCAGGTGTGTTTGAGGGCTGGGGGGTCAGGTGTGTCTGGGGGTTAGGTGTGTGGGGGCTCAGAGGGTCATGTGTGTCGGGGGTCACGTGTGTGGAGGCTGGTGGGGGTCAGGTGTGTGCAGGGTCTGGGGGTCACGTGTGGGTGGGAGGTCTGGGGCCAGGTGTGTGGGGACACAGGTGTTCATTTGTGTAGGGGGTCACAAGTGTGGGGGCGGTTGGGGGTCAGGTGTGTCGGGGTCAGTGGGTCATGTGTGTAGGGAGTCACGCTTGTGGGGGGGGTGGGGGTCAGGTGTGTGGGGCGTCAGGGGCTCATGTGTATAGGTGGTCACGTGCATGCGGGGCTGGTAGTCAGGGGATCACCTGTGTGGGGGGATGGGTGTCAGGTGTGTGTGGGGGCTGGGGGTCAGATATGTTGGGGGGCTGGAGGTCAGGTGTACGGGGGCTGGGGGCTGGTGTGTGGGGGGCTGCGGTTCGGGTGCGTGGGGGCTGGGGGTTAGGTGTGTGAGAGCTGAGGATCAGGTATGTGGGCTGTCCGGGGGTCAGGTGTGTGTGGGGGCTGGGGGTCAGATTTGTTGGGGGGCTGGGTGTCAGGTGTGCGGGGGCTGATGTGTGGGGGGCTGCCGGTCGGGTGGGTGGGGGCTGGGGGTCAGGTGTGTGGGCCTCCGGGTGTCAGGTGTGTGTGGGGGGGCTGGGGGTCAGGTGTGTGGGGGGGTCAGTGGGTCATGTGTGTAGGGGTCACGTGTGTCTAGGGGTAGGGGTCAGGAGTGCCGAGGTCAGAGAGTCAGATGTGTGGGGGCTCGGGGGGTCACGTGTGTGGGGGCAGGTGGTGGTCCAGATGTGTTGGGGGTCAGTGGTTATGTGTGTAGGGTGTCCCGTGTGTCTGGGGCGTGGGGTCAGACGTATGTGGGGTCAGGTTTGTGAGGGGGGTGTCAAGTCAAGTCAAGTCAATTTATTTGTATAGCACATTTAAAAACAACCCACGTTGACCAAAGTGCTGCACATCTGACTAGGGAAAAAAGAAACATACAGTGGCAGGCAGCCAAACACAACGGCGCGGCCATCTTGAACAAAATGTTAATTCAATCACCCACAGTCCAACAACAAATGCATTAAATAAGCATCAAAATTACACCCCCAAAAAACCCCCAAAAACACAGTCCAACAATAAAAGCACTAAACAGGCACCCAAATTACCCAACCCCAAAAACCCCCAAAAACACAGTCCAACAATAAAAGCATTAAATAGGCATTCAAATCACACAACCCCAAAACCCCCAAAAACACAGTCCAACAATAAAAGCGCTAAACAGGCATTCAAATTACACAACCCCAAAACCCCCAAAAACACAGTCCAACAATAAAAGCATCAAACAGGCACTCAAACCACCCAACCCGGGGTCAGGTGTGTGGGGGGGTTAGGGGATCATGTGTGTAGGGGGTCCCGTGTGTCTGGGGGTGGGGGTCAGGTGTGTGGGGGTCAGGGGGCTGGGTGTCAGGTGTTTGGCGGGCAGGTGTGTGGGAGGCTGGGAGTCATGTGTGGGGGTCAGGGGGTCTTGTGTGTGTGGGGGGGGCTGGGGGTCAGGTGTGTGTGGCGGCTGGGGGTCATGTGTGTAGGGGGTCACGTGTGAGGGGCCCCCTGACCCCCACCTGCCCCACACGTGACCTCCTATGCACATGACCCCGAGCCCCCCACACAAACGTGACCCCCTACACACCTGACCCTTGACCCCCGCCCCCCCACACAAACGTGACCCCCTACACACATGACCCCCACCCCCAGACACCCGTGACCCCTACATACATCACTCTGACCCCCGACACACCTTACCCCCACCCGCCCCCACACACGTGACCACCTGCACACCTGACCCCCAGCCCCCACACACCTGACAGAGAGAGAGGGAGAGAGAGAGAGAGAGACGGAGGGGGGGGTTTGGGGGCGGGGCCGCGATGCGGGGCGGGGCTGAGCTGATGCTGAGCCGGGTTTCAGGGCGCTGGAGATTCAGGGCGGTGCCGCTGTCAATCAGCAATCGGTCAATGGCTGTCACCGCCCGGATCGTCTCTGCGCGTGCGCGTCACGCATGCGCGGCCCCCTCGCGCGGAGATGGTTTAACGGGCGCTCGCCCGCGCGCCGCCACCGGTCACCTGACCCTCCAACCGTCAGCGCAGGCCGGGCCCTCCCCTCTACTCCCATTGGTTGTCGGCGGTGTCCGCCAACTGCCTTAGCCAATGGCGGAGGCCGAGGGGGAGTGTCCCCGCGGGCCCCGCCCCCGGTCAGTCCCACGCGCAGGCGCAGTGCGGCTCCGTGGATCCAGGGCGGGCGGGGAGAGGGTCCCCGCTGTCCGGGCGGGCGGGGACAGTCGCTTCCCATCGGTGAGTATTTGCCGCCGGCCCCCAGTGGACGGGTCTAATCTTGGGGAGAGACTGCGGGTAAATCTCCCCATTGAGTTTGATTTGTTGTTGTGAGGACTTTGCATTGATTGTTGTGACTAAATGTGTCCCGGTGAGAGTTTGAAGCAGGAAAGTCATGTCCAGCACCAGCTGCGCGTTGTTATGGGACGTGTTGGTGCAGGTGCTGCACAACAATCACACAGAGTTGAGTGAAGTTGGAGCTAACAGTTGATGTGTTGAGGGCGCTGAGCGGTCTGGTGCGGTGGAAGCAGATGGCCCAGTTTGGTTCACAAAATGGCTGCATGTTCAGGGCACTGTTTCACAATGAAACCATCAGCTTGTTATTCCCGGGTCCCGTTATTTTTACTGATAACACTTCCTCAGTTGCCGGAGTAAAGGCCTTTCTGAGCCTTTGTGTGAGGAGAGTTGCACATTGTTATCAGCTGAGACTGAGTGATCCGAGGACAAGGTGCAGCAGAATGAGAGGAAGAGCAAAGGATACTGTGAGGATTTCAGATTTGCAACATGGAATGCATTTTGTACATGTCAGTTCTCATTTCATTATTCAAATGAGTTGGGACTATTGGGTTTGTGAGTGGAAGTATGAAAATTACACATCTGTTAACCACTGTAAGGTAACGTGTGACTTTTGCAACCAGTTTTATGGGAATGGAAGTTTTAAAAAATCGCTATTCCAGAAGATCTGAAGGAAAAAGAGAAAATGCCAACATGCAGGAAACACTCAGCAGTTTGAGCAGCATTTGATTACAGTCCCAATTCTGATAATGGATCATCCACCATTGCACTTCCACTGTTTTCTGCATTCACTATTTTAATCAATAATGTAAATACATTGTCTTTATTACATTGTAGGAAAAATGGCAGTCATTTGTACTTGGCCAGATCACGCACAACGTTAAGATAACCAAATATGTTTTAACTTATTTAACTGCTGGAGATTGTTTAAAGGGAGGGAGAGATCACCTGTCCACAGCTGGAATAGTTCAGGACCAGATGTAGTGCCGTTTAATGCAGAGTTGTATCTTTCAGCTATGATAACAGGTATAACAGAGCTTTATTTGTCGTTCGGTACCGAAGTACCGAACGAAACTACATAGCAGTCATAGAAAAAAAAAGAACACAAGACACATAACCCCAACACAAACGTCCATCACAGTGACTCCAAACACCCCCTCACTGTGATGGAGGCAACAAAACTTCCACTCTCTTCCCCACGCCCACGGACAGACAGCTCGTCCCCGACCGACCCGCACAGTCCCCGCACCGGGCGATGAAAGGCCCGCGACCAAGCCTTGCGCAGCTAAGTCCCGTGGTCGAGCCGCACCAGCGGTGAAAAGTCCCGTGGTCGAGCCGCACCGGGCGATGTAAAGTCCCGCAGCCGAGCTGCACCGGGCGATGTTAAGCCCCGCAGCCGAGCTGCACCGGGCGATGTAAGTCCAGCGGCCAAGCCGCGCCGGGATGTAAAGTCCAGCGGCCAAGCCGCACCGGGCGATGTAAAGTCCAGCGGCCAAGCCGCACCCCGCGCCGTGAGGAAGAGAAAAGTCCCCCCCCCCCACCCACCCACCCACACCACCACCCCTCCCCACCCACCCACCCACACCACCACCCCCTCCCACACATACACAACCAAAAAAAATATATAAAAACCATCCCAACACCGACACACAACAAAAAAAAGACGGACAGACTGCTAGTCAGCCGCTGCCGTTAGGCGCCGCCACGAGAGCATAATAGAGAATGTCTGCAAGATAGCAAAGGATAATCTCTGTTTGTTGAGGATGAATCAATTGGAGAGCTGAGCGCTGAGAGGAACAGATGTTTAGTCAACAGTTCGGTAATTCAATGTGCAACTGCAGAGTGAAATTGTTTTAGCACATATTACACATGCAGGCATTGCCATTTTCAAAGTCTAAATCCTGTCTGCCCACGAGCTTGATGTGCTGGTGCAGTTCCTGTGAACAGACCTCCCTGTCCTTAACCATCTTTGTGTCCCGCGGGGCGCCTCCATCTACCCTGAAGGAGCTGTAGGCATGAACCCAGTTCACCCACCTACTGGGCCACTCCTCGCCCCTGACTTCTCCAGCTCCCTCCCGGTAACGCCGTCCTGTGAACCTTTGGGCGGGTTTGGGCAGCGTCCTGTCGAGATGAGACGGATTATTCTCCTGTGAAGTGGGACTGGTGGTGGTTATTGCACACAGATACCTGACATCATGGAGACCCTGCAGAGTCTAGGCATGTGATATCCTTCTATTCTGGAATGGACACTCTAGGGATGGCGCTGGAATGTGCCATGGGAGCAGTGAGGACTACAGTTTCCAGTAGAGTTGGGACGTTTGTAGTTGGCCCATGAAATGTTTTATTTCCCGTTCCAGCCAGTGGGGATTTGGCAATAGGTAACATGGTGGTGTAGAAGCCTTTGTACTGGATGGCAAGCCAACACCGCCATTCATTGTGATCATGGCTGATCATCCACAATCAGTAACCTGATTCAGCTCTATCTTACTCTCTCTTAAATCCATCCAGTGATTTGGCCTCCACTGCCCTCTGGCAGAGAATTCCACAAATTCACAAATCTCTGGATGAAAAAGTTCCTTCTCACCTTGTGGTAAGAATAGGGCCAGCAGAGTGGACAGTAATTCCCCATTAGTGGGTATTTTCCCTCTTTCTCTGTGAGTTGAAGCCTGAGGTGTGTATGTTGGGGATTGACCGTGTTTGGTCTGGAATAGTGATACGGTGATTAGGGGTTTGAAAGCTTCAGGGATCTGGCACAAATGATGAATTGCTGCCTTGGATAGATCAGGGATCTTTGGATGTCAGGGCAGACATGAATAGCTAGGTGGACTAATCCTGCTTTTATGTTTTGTTAATTTGCAGGGGTATACCTTGTTTGGATGGGGTGTTTTCCACACCTCCGCTGTACTGTAATGCTGTTTGTTGGTTCACAAGGCAATGTCTTTCTTCACATTTAATTGTCACCTGATGGTTCTGTTAATATTGTTTATTTCAGAGCTACAGAGTTTGCGAACGCCTGACGACATCATGGCTGAAAGTGGTGACTGTGGAGGTGATTCAGTGGCCTCTACATCAAAAAAACAAAAAGGTTTGTGAGCCTTCTGTGAAATGCATATGTTGCCCTGACAGTGCGTGGACACCTGTTGCAAGAAATGAGGTTCACATGGAAGTGGGACTAGGGATGGGGGTGAACACAGAGAGTTGACATCTCCAGGGATATCACTGTTACAGGTGGGCGGATGCAGGAATTGTCTGATATATCAGCACTCTTTTTAGAAACAAATTATTTGATTAGCAGCAAACGTTATAATATCAGAGTCCAGAATCAGATTCTGAGCAGAAATGAGCCTTTGACCCATCTGCCACCTGACAATTTCTCTGCATTAATCCCATTACTGAGCATTAGTAGTCTATCACCTGCGATTCATTTGCATTTGGAATGGACACCCAGATGCTCCTACAATGTTGTGACAGAGTATCAGCCACCACCTCACCACCTCAGGCTGTGTCCTAGCTGCAGTCATCACTACTGAAAGATTATTCCTGAAAGATCATCCTGTAAACCTCATGGTCCACGCATTAAATTGATGCCCCATAGTGTTAACCGCCTCTACTATGAAGAAAACTATTTTTCCATCAACGTTGCTTCTCCTAGTATTCTGAAAATCTATCAGATCACTGCTTGTCTGCCCCAGCTTCAAGGAAGACCACTTAAATCACTCCAGTCTCAGTTGATATTTGAAATATTCATTTCCAAGCAATATCCTGATGGATCTCCTCTGTAGTTTCTCCAGTGCAAAGGCATCCTTCCCACAGTATGGAGATCAGAATTGCACACACTCCTCCAAATTAAGGCTTAATCAACTCCATGTAAATTTGTAACAAGGCCTCCCTGCAGTTGTATTCGATGCTGCAGCTGATGACAAGAATGCTAAATGTTGTCTTCGTGTGCACTGCTGACTTTAGGGATCTATGGATTTGTACGGGTGTTTCTCAGCGGTCTATAGGCCCTGTCATTCATGATGAATACCCTGGTTTTATTTATCCCTCCAACATGCGTCAACTTGCCCGTATCATGATTAAATATGAAATGTAATGTCTCCGCCTACACAAATACTGGTTCAAATCCAGTTGCGGGGGTAGAAATGTAAATTTTGGCAGAAAGGCTAAAATCGCTAATACTTGGAACAAAATTATCAGATTATCTCGAAAGTAACAATCATCCAAATTTTATGTTGGATATCTGGACATAACATAGCACCTGATTCGAGGGCTTCTACGCTCTTATCAAATTTGTGACCGAACCTCACAGAAGCTAGGGTAAACACAAAATGCTGGAGTAAAGCAGCGGGTCAGGCAGCATCTCTGGATAGAAGGAATGGGTGACCTTTCGGGTCGAGACCCTTCTTCAGATGCCAGGGATGTATTCCTGTTCTCCGAATTTACTTTTTTTAACTATTTATGCATACCGCATCAAGGACATTGGACTTTGTGTAAGGGACTGATGTGCTACAATGCTGCAAACTACATTCTGCACTCTATCTTAACCTTTGCTCCATCTGTTCTTGAGTTTCAACCTATTATATCTGTGTGTGGTATATCTGATCCTTTTGGATTACATGCAAAACCAAGCTTTTCACAGTACTTCAGTACGTGACGTTCATGCACGTCCAGTTAAAATGAATGCACGACTGAGGAGTAGGTGCAAGGGTCGGATAGTCAGATATTTGAACAATTTGGATCTTTTCGGGGAGAGAGGTGACCTGTAGACGAGGAACCTGAACTGGAAGGAGACTAACATCCATCCGTGTGGCCAGTTTTGAAAGTTCTGCAAAGGAGGGTTTAAACTGATTGGCTGGGAGACGCAATCCAAAGTAGTATTTAGACAGTTCAAACTGAGCTGTCAAGTGGACGAGCACTTTGTGCCCAATCGCAACAATTCAATTAGCTTTGAAACCCTGTGTAAAAGAACAGTTCTGGCCTTCAATATAAAATTCTACATTGGGTGGTGACAGTATGAGATAGGAACAGTGATTGGAGTAAGTTGTATGTGGGCAAAGGGGCATCTGAAAGGGGAAGTCTTTAAATTGTGATAGTGAGATTTCAAGATATGCATGTTGCCAGTGAAGGACAAGTAAGGAACCCTTGATGATGAGAGAAATTGAGGCTCTGGTTAGGGAAAAGGAGACATGGGTTAGGTATAGGCTGCTCGGATCAATGCTTTCCTGGTAGAAGTGTGAGAGATAACTGAAAGGCGAAAATCAGGAATACTTGGATACTTTAGCATACTTAAGAACAAAATCAGTAGGGCAAAAATGTGTGCACAAGGTGGCACTTATAATTAAGGAGAAGGCAAATATATTTTCCAAGTATATTAAAGGAAAAGGGGTAACTGGAGAGTGAAAGGATATCCTCAGTGATCACCTGTGTGTAGAGCTGCAGGAGATGGGAAAGGTCTTCAATTATAATTCCTCCTCTGTCTTTACCAAGGAGAAAGGCTTGAAGTCTTGAGTGCAGTTGTATTACAGTCGAGGTGGTGCTTGATGTCGTTAACCGTATGAAGATACGTAAATCTTTGGGGGCTGTGATTAGATGTCTCTAAGGCTTCTGTTGAAAGTTAGAGAATACTTTGCAAGAGCCTTGGCTGAGATATGTGAATCATTGTTACCCATGGGTAAAATGCTGACTATTTGAGGGTAGATAATGCTGTGCTTCTGCTTTAGTCAAATCAAGTCAATTTTATTTGTATAGCACATTTAAAAACAACCCACGTTGACCAAAGTGCTGTACATCTGATTAGGTACTAAGGAAAAAAATGAAACATACAGTAGCACGCAAACAGTTCACAGCGCCTCCTCAATGAGCCTCAAACACTAGGGAGTAGAAATAGGTTTTGAGCCTGGACTTAAAGGAGTCGATGGAGGGGGCAGTTCTGATGGGGAGAGGGATGCTGTTCCACAGTCTATGAGCTGCAACCGCAAAAGCGCGGTCACCCCTGAGCTTAAGCCTAGACCGCGGGATAGTGAGTAGCCCCAAGTCGGCCGACCTGAGGGACCTGGAGTTAGAGAGGTGGGTTAGAAGATTTTTGATGTAGGGGGGGGAAATGTCCATTTAGGGCTTTATACGTGAATAGGAGGAGCTTGAAGTTGATTCTGTACCGTACAGGGAGCCAGTGGAGAGAGGCCAGAATCGGGGTGATGTGGTCCCTTTTACGGGTACCCGTCAGGAGTCTCGCTGCGGCGTTTTGGACCAGTTGCAGGCGGGACAGGGAAGATTGGCTGATCCCAGTGTATAGGGAGTTGCAGTAGTCTAGGCGGGAGGAAATGAAAGCGTGAATGATTTTTTCTGTGTCGTCGAATTGGAGGAAAGGTTTGATTTTAGCTATGGTACGAAGTTGGAAGAAGCTGGCTTTTACCACAGCGTTGACTTGCTTATCAAATTTTAATGCAGAGTCAAATATCATGCCGAGGTTTTTGACATGCGGTTTGACTAGGCAGGATAGGCTTCCAAGACTGCCTATTATCGATTTGATGGAGTCGGGGGGGGGGGGGCCGAATAGGATGACCTCAGACTTGCTCTCATTTAATTGGAGGAAGTTCAAGTCAAGTCAAATTTATTTGTCACATACACATACACGATGTGCAGTGAAAAGAAAGTGGCAATGCCTGCGGGTTGTGCACAAAAAGAATTACAGTTACAGCATATAAATAAAGTTAATAAGTTACTATTATTGTCGACAAAAATTTAGTCTCTGGGGTTATAAAAGTTGACAGTCCTGATGGCCTGTGGGAAGAAGCTCCGTCTCATCCTCTCCGTTTTCACAGCGTGACAGCGGAGGCGTTTGCCTGATCGTAGCATCTGGAGCAGTCCGTTACTGGGGTGGCAGGGGTCCCTCATGATCTTGCTTGCTCTGGATCTGCACCTCCTGATGTATAGGTCCTGCAGGGGGACGAGTGTAGTTCCCGTGGTGCGTTCTGCCGAACGCACTACTCTCTGCAGGGCTATCCTGTCCTGGGCAGAGCTGTTCCCAAACCAGACTGTAATGTTGCCGGACAGGATGCTCTCTACAGCCCCAGAGTAGAAGCAATGAAGGATCCTCTGAGACACTCTGAATTTCCTCAGTTGTCTAAGGTGGTAAAGGCGCTGCTTAGCCTTACCCACCAGTGCGGCAATGTGCGTTGCCCACGTCAGATCCTCTGCGATGCGGACTCCCAAGTATTTGAAACTGCTCACCCTATCCACAATAGACCCATTTATCTCCAGTGGCGTGTACGTCCTTGGATGTTTAGCCCTTCTGAAGTCCACAATCAGCTCCTTTGTTTTAGTGACATTCATGAGGAGGCTATTGTCCTGACACCAGAGTGCCAGATCAGCCACCTCCTCCCGGTAGGCCTTCTCATCGTTGTTGGAGATCCGGCCCACCACCACAGTGTCATCAGCAAACTTGATGATGGAGTTTGAGCTGAACCTGGCCCCACAGTCATGTGTGTACAGGGAGTACAGTAGGGGGCTAAGGACGCAGCCCTGGGGGGATCCTATGTTCAGGGTGAGGGAGCTAGATGTGTGTTCCCCCATCCTGACCACTTGGGGCCTGGCAGTGAGAAAGTCCAGGACCCAGGCACACAGAGGGGTGCTAAGCCCCAGTTCCAGCAGCTTCTCAACCAGTCTGCTGGGGACTATTGTGTTGAATGCTGAACTAAAGTCAATGAACAGCATCCTCACATAGCCCCCCTGGCTGTCCAGATGAGAGAGAGAGGTGTGTAGAACCTGGGAGACCGCATCATCCGTGGACCTGTTCGGACGGTATGCGAACTGTAGTGGGTCCATGTTGCGAGGAAGGAGGGCGCAGATGTGCTTCTTGACTAGCCTCTCAAAGCATTTCATGACAACCGAGGTGAGGGCCACCGGTCGGTAGTCATTTAAACACGCTGGAGAGGCATTCTTTGGCACCGGTACAATGATGGATCTTTTGAAGCATGCAGGGACCACGGACTTTGCCAAGGAGAGGTTGAATATTGTGGTGAGCACTGGAGCAAGCTGAGTAGCACAAGACTTTAGTACTCGCCCAGATATACCATCTGGGCCTCCAGCTTTCCTCGTGTTCACACGCGTCAGAGCCCACCTCACCTCATGCTCGGACACCGAGAATGTGTGCACATCCCCGGCGGTGGATCCCCCTCCAGCCTCGCTAGCCAGCGCCCCTTCGGTGCTGTTTTTAGACGGCGAGCTGGTGGTGTTACCCGTCTCAAACCGTGTGTAAAAAGAGTTCAGGTCATCAGCTAAGGAGGAGCCGGCACTTCCGGTTGAGGGGGTGCTGGACCTGTAGCTAGTTATAGTCCGTAGCCCCTGCCAAAGGCGCCTGGTGTCCTGCTGCTCCATCTGTGACTCCATCTTGTCCCGGTACCTCTTTTTTGCGTCCTTCACTGCCCTTCGCAGTCGGTAGGACTCTCACTTGTAGTCGTCCATGTTGCCGGATGCCAGGCCGGAGTTGTAAGCAGCGGTGTGAGCATTCAAGGCCACGCGAATAGACCTGTCCACCCAGGGTTTTTGGTTAGGGAAGATACTGACCCTTACCGTGGGGATGATGGTATCGGCTATTGTGGCAATGAAGTCCGTAACCGCTTCCGCAAACTCATTTACGTCTCTGGAACTTTCTTGGAACATGTTCCAGTCGACTTCGCTCAGTGCATCCTGCAGCATGGCCTCTGAATGGTCAGCCCACCTCTTTACGTCCCTCGTCACTGTCGCTTCCCGTACTATCCGTTGTTTGTACTCCGGCAGCAGGAAAATGGCAGCGTGGTCAGATTTCCCAAAAGGAGGGAGAGAAACGGCCTTGTAGCCTTTCCTGAACGGCGTGTAGCAGTGGTCCAAAGTTCTTTCCCCCCTGGTGACACACGTGATGTGTTGGTAGAAGTTGGGCATGACCTTTTTGAGATTTCCCCTATTGAAGTCTCCAGCCACCAGCACAGCCGCATCAGGGTTCTTGTTTTGGTGTTGACACAACACATCGTGTAGGGTGGACAGTGCCACGTCGGTGTCCGCATGCGGTGGGATATAGACGGCTGTGATTATCACCGAGCTGAACTCCTGGGGTAGGTAGAATGGTCGGCATGAGATAGTTAGATGTTCCAGGTCCGGCGAGCAGGAACGAGAAAGCGTCTTAATATTTCCAGGATTACACCAGTTATTATTGGTCAAGAAGCAGACTCCTCCGCCCTTGGATTTCCCGGATTCTTCCGTTCTGTCCACCCGGAAAACAGTGAAAGACTCGGATGGGCAGATCACCTGGTCAGGCACCAGCGGGGTCAGCCATGTTTCGGTCAGACAAAGGATGTTACAGTTCTTTATGTCCCTCTGGAATCTGATCCTTGCCCTGAGGTCATCCAGCTTGTTCTCCAGGGACTGGACGTTGGCCAGAAGTATGCTGGGCAGAGGTGGACGCAAGGCTTGGGTTCTCAGCCTGTTCCGAATCCCCCCTCGCTTCCCTCGGTGTTTTTTCCGACTTTCCCACTGACCTGCGCTCCCACTGCTGCTGCCGCGGTGCGCTCCTTTGATGATCTCTATCGGTATATCGGTGAGTAGTTTTCTGTTTAATAGTGCTCCAGTAGCGCTCGAGTTTAATTTTACGAGCGTTTCCCGGTCGTACATTGGTTAATGCTAAGTGCTAGCACACGCTAGAGCACTTAGGGATAATTTTAAAGTAAACATACCAGTTTAAAACGCACAGTTCACGCAGAGCTACCACGACGGCGACTGGACTGGACCGCGCCATCACGTCATCCAACCGCGTCATCACGTTCTGTGCCATCCAACATTTTATGTCCTCAAGGCAGTGTAAGAGGCTGTTTAAATTTGACTGGTTGTTGGGTTTCAGGGGGAGGTAAAGCTGAGTGTCATCGGCATAGCAGTGGAAAGAAATGCCGTGCCTTTGAATGATTTGGCCAAGGGGGAGCATGTATAGAGAGAAGAGAATGGGGCCTAGGATGGAGCCTTGTGGAACTCCGCAGGAGAGGCTAGCTGGAGCATAGGAATAACTGCCTATGTTGATGGCGAAACTCCTATCTTTGAGGTACGAAGCGAACCAGCTCAGGGCAGTGCCATCAATGCCAACCGCGTACCGGAGACGGTCAATAAGGATGGTGTGGTCCAATGTATCGAACGCTGCGCTGAGGTCGAGAAGGAGCAGGATTGCACAGTCGCCGGAGTCGATGGCGAGAAGCTGGTCGTTGTGTACCTTCAACAAGGCAGACTCTGTGCTGTGGTGGGCTCTGAAACCTGACTGGAAACTTTCCAGGATGGTGTTTTGGTGCAGGTAGTTATGCTTTAGAAGTGTTGCAAAGAAAATTCTGATAACTCGAGACGAGGATCCACGAGAAGCATAAACTATAGATTAGTAAACCTAGTGTATGTGGTGAGACAGTTACGTGAGAGGACATAAAGTGGTAAGATGTACAGTGTTTGTTGGTGTTTGTCCTTCGGGTTCGAAGATGACCATGACTTCACTTTCAATCTTATTATTTCGACCGCTCATTGGGATCCCCGCCAGCTGCGGTATGCTGGCCGAGGTTGAAGTCATGACTTGCGCTTGACTTGGATTTAAGTGAGGGGGAGTTGCGCAGATCGTCGGCCTCACTCTCTTGTCCTGGCCTATCGGGTTGCAGCAGCAAGACATAGTCGGGAAGGCTGGGGACAGGTCAGGATGCAGTGGATGGTCAGAAATGCCCTACGTATCTCACTCTGCCCTGTTTGTGCTCCACGACGCTTTGCTGGGATCGTCTTTCTGCCCGTTGAACCTTCTGGTGGTTTCCTTCATGCAATCAGCCGAACCCTGGCTTGAGATGCTAGGCAGACAAGCCCTAACCTGCTGGAACCAACGACTTGACGACTGTACTTGTGGCATGCACACAAGACAGTGGAGACATCGTGGGGGCGGGGACAGTCCTGCGGCTGATCCCATGGCTTGGGGGGACGGTCGAGACCGGGGCGGTTCTCCCCGGGCGGTGGTCCGCAACCCCACGGGCGGAGAGCGCCGTCTGCCGGCTGCTGCTGCTTCTCAAGCCCCGGGTACGGGCCCCAGGCCGCCAGCTTGAGCCTCCCTGGGGCGCCGGCGAGGTGTACAGTATGTGCAATATGTACAGTATGTGTATTTCAAAAGAGAGATGTTGGGAATAGTCACCATGGTTTTGGCTTTAGAGGTCGTCTTTCACAAATTTGATTGGCTCTTTTGAAGAAGTAACTGAGAAGGTTGTTGAGGGCAGAGCCAGAGACATAGTCTATACAGATTTTAGCCTATAGGATTCCTTGTGGTAGGTTAGATCGTATGGTGTCCTCGTGGAGATGCCCAACAGGATACCGAGTTGGCTTCGTGGCTGGAAGCAGAGTGATGGTGGAAGATTGCTTTTGGGACTGGAGGGCTGTGAATAGTGCGTCACTTGGTGTCCATGTTGGGCCCACTGCTGTCTCATGTGAAGAAATGAATTCAATAGGGATGTCAAGGTATGATTAGCAAGTTTGGACATGTAAGGTTGTGACGCCGAAGCAGAATAGGACCTTCATGTTGAATGGAAAAGCCCCGGAGAGAATCCACGAGTACAATACTTAATTCCCAAAAAATGGCATCATGGGTAGATAGTGGTGAAGGTGGCTTTTGGCACGTTGACTTTAATCATTCGGATAATTCAATGTAGAAGTTGTAACATATGTTACAGTTGTACATGACATTGGTCGCATATGTATTCTGTTCAGTTTAGTCATCCTATTTCAGAAAAGATAGCATTAAGATGGAAGTTTGTGCAGAGAAAATTTACGTGGATGTTCCTAGTACCCGAGGACATGAGCTATATAAATAAGTTGGGCAGGCTAGAACTTTATTCTCTGGTGTGCAGGAGACATCATTCTTTGTTCATCTGGATTGTGGTGCTCTTGGGTCTGTACAAAACCTCTTGTGCTCCCAACTCAGTTGAAATGTTCAAGAGGGAATGTTGGCCCATACCATACTGCAGGACAACATGAGAGGAGGGACTCGGCGGGGGGCACTGAGAACAAAGAGGGACTCAAGGGAGGTCGCCGCGAATAAAGATGGAACCCGTCAGAGGCCCACCAAGAACAGGGGGATCTCGGGGAGGTCGCTGATAACAAATGGAGACCCAGTGGGGGATGGCTGGAACTAAGGGGGCCCAGCGGGTGTGGGGATGGGTTCCTGTGTTGCCATTCCCCTTTAAAAATGACTTTGGGCACAGAGGGTGGTGGATATGTGGAATGAATTGCTAGTTGAGGCACGTACAATAACACGATTTTACTGACATTTGGGCAGGTACATGGACGAGGAAGGTTTGGAGTGATAAAGGCAAACATGGACAAATAGGGCTGGCTCAGGTAGGGCAGGTTGGTCGACACGTCTACGTTTGGCCGAAGCACCTCTGTCTGCTGTGTGACCTCCGTGTTTATGCCACGCAGCGAGAGAGAAATAATCTGAAAATGTCTACATGAGAAAGAAAGATCCAAACAAGCCATTTAAATAAAATTGCATTATATCATTAAGATTACAGGATGCAAGGGACATGTTTGAAGTAACAAGGCCAAATGGAAAATAGAACGTGGCGATTTTATACATGGATCAACAAAGGTAGATAGAGCATAGTAACGCGCAGGACAGAAAAGGTCTTTTGGGTCCACAATGTCCATGCGGACCGATGCCAAGTGAAACTCATCTCCGCTGCCTTCACACAATCTATATTTCTCCATTCCCTGCATATCCACCTGCATATCCTTGAGCTTCTTAAATACCACTATCGTATTTGTCCCAACCACCACACCTGGCAGCGCGTTCCGGGCACCCACCATCCTCTGTGTAAAATAAAACTTCACCCGCACATCACCTTTGAATTCTACCCCTTTCAGCTTAAAACTGTGCACCCCAGTGTTTCCACAGACCCCTAGCCAGAATAACAAACGTCTGTCTTCTCAGTAAATGAGCTCTGAATTTAGAGGACCACGTTGCTGTGAATCATGTGCATTCTTATTCTGCTGTTATTGTCGTGGTTTTCTTCAGCTTCGAAATTAAGACAGGCGACACGGAGAATTCTTCGAGAAGTTAAAAGCCTTTATTTGCAAACAACTGCTGGAACAATCAGGAAGTCAACCGCCTGACTGTCCTGCCTGCCCTGACTGTCCACTTAGTACATCGGGCAGTCTATGTTTATAGGATTATTCCAAACCTTATCTTCTTTACATTACCTCATACCCACAATCCTGCTCTGTAATAATTCATTTCTTTGCAGTCCTCCTGTCTGGTCTGCCACCATTAAATCCCATTTACTGACTTACCCTTATCTTAATACACTTATCTCTTCACACTTCGCCTCCCTTATTTCCCTGCGAGTCCATCCCTCACATCCATCCATCACCCCAAGGCCTATGTCTTTCCTTATCTCTTCTCTTGCCACCATTATGTTTCATTCAAATGTGATAAGGCAAAGAGATAATGGTGTACAGGCAATGCCTAAGTCAAAAGTTACCAAAGTTGGAATGCCTAAGGATTAAGTCTAAGGACCAAATATGGAATAAGGGATCTAAGGACTGCTAACTGAGGAATAATGCCAGGCTAACTGAGGAATGCCTAAGTGTACACATGCTACACAATTAACACTTGAATGTCTGAATTTCGTGCACTATACAAAATATATACTCCCATATATCCCCCCTTTGAGACCTACATGGTCTCACAGAAAAAGAAAACTAACAGTCGCATAAACCTGATCATTATTAGCCCCCACTTCAGGGTGTTTAGATATATAATGTGCAGCTCGTCAGTGTTCTTCTATCATACTAAAGTCCAGGGTCACTAGGCCAAAAACCCACCCCCTTTTGCCTGGGGTAGGGAAAAAGACCCAGCTACCCTTACAATCTATATCCCTAGTATTCCTCCAATGCAATTTGGTCGTCATTATAGTATTCTATCGGCGGGGTCGGCTTCTCTTGGAGGGTAGACGTACTCTTATCCTGGAACAACGGGAGCTGCTTCACAGTAGCTTTCACGAGGAGAGATTTGATACATGGAAAAACACAACACAATATTATAGCAATTACAAGCAGGGCGATTCCAATAAACATCCCGATTTTAGCCACCCATGCTCCCCAGCCGCCTAGCATGTTTTCCAGCCAGCTGAAGAGTTGATGCCCAAAATCTGCATTTTGTTTAACTTCTTTGCTTAGATTTTCCCGTTTTTCCATCGCCTTAGTAAAGAGCTGGTATTGTTGGGTATAAAAGTACAACAGTGTTCCCCAAAAAGGATACAGACTCCCCCTTTTTCAGCCAATAACCAATCCAGGGCCTGCCTGTTTTGCCATGCCATTTTGCTGGTGGCGTCGAGCTGTTCCCCTAAGGCTGACGACGCATCCTCAGTATAATTAATAAATCTTTGCTGGTTGAAATAAATATAGTTGATCCATTCTGTATTCTTTGAGGGTGCAATCCAAAACAGTATTGATTCCAACCCAGCAATAATTTCATTTCTAGCTTTAAACTGATTTGGGATTCCTCGGGGTTGCCCTATCGCATCCAAATAGACTCCCTCAGGCATTCGGTCAAACGATCTCTTCGTTCGAGTACTTGAAAATGCCTCGTGTGCGCTGAGCACGAGGACCGATTGGACTAACGTTACCCTAGCACAGAGACCAGTCCAATTAAGCGGAAGAGTATTTCTAGGACTGCCTCCTCACATCCAAAATCTATCCGCTATAGCTATATCTGCCATCAAAATAGCCCTACAATTTGGCAGTAAAGTAACACCATCCTTCATGGGCAAGTCTCGGGCGAGCTGCCACGGATTTTGCTGATTGCATATCCAGATCCTGTTACATTTACCTGGGAATTTCCCTACTGGATGCGTGCCATTTGCTGCATAATAGCACTCGTATCGCTCCGTACTTTTGATCCTTATCCCTTGTGGTGGCTTGGGGTAGGGTTTTTGTACCTGTGTGAAATTCCATAATGCACAGCGCTCTTCCGAGAGTGTCACTTGTGTTGATCCTGTTAACTGTGTTTTTCCCGAGAACCCTACAGTTTTAACATATTTTCCTGACTTGGGAAGGTGGGAGGCATACTGCGGTTGCACACAAGTGTATGTAGCTCCAGTATCTATCATCATAGGTGTTAACCACCCTCCCAAAATTACCTGAACCATGGGTTCTTCTTCTGCCTGTCGCGTTATCATTGGGTAAAGTCCCTTCCCATCCGGGTTCTCTGGGCACCCCTAATATCTAGCATAGGGATTCATGAGTCCAATTGGGCCTCCAGTCGGGCCCGTTGGGGCCGATCCTGGGTTAAAACACTGCTCACCCACTGTGGGTTCCTGTTGGTACGAACCGGGCCATGGACGGTGTGGGCAATCCCTCCTCAGGTGCCCTACCTGATTACATCCCCAACATATTTTATCAACTGCCCATCTACTTACTGGCCTTCCTCGTCCCCTTCCTTGCCCCAGGCCTGTCGGGGCTGATTTCCGGATTTATTTTGTCCCTGATAGGGCATTTGAGGAAACGTTCCCCCAAAGACATTTATTATTGGCATGGGATTCTCTGGCCCCCGTCTGGCTCTGTCATAGGACTCGCTCTGCATCGGTGCATTGTTCATTTCTGCTGTTTCAGCCAGGTCTGTTGTCACTGACAGCATTTTCTTTCCTTTTTCACGTTCTTTCTTTTTCAGCTCTTCTAGTTGCATTTGCATCAGTTTTCTCTGCACCTCTTCGTGCTGGTCCACCTGTCTTTGTCTATCCTTACGGATATTTGTCGACTGCATGAACCAGGTGGTCCCTGAACCGGGAGTGGGATATGGTTGACAACCCCACTACCTCTTCCAGTCTGAACTTAACCTGAGGGGGCATGGCGTCCACCACAGAGGTCCGAAACAAAGTGGTCATCAACTCATTACCGTTTCTTTTTCTTTTTCTTTTTCCTTCTTTTTAACTGGGGGGTGGGGGGAAGGGGGGGGTGTGGGAGGGGAGATAATACAGAACAATACGTGTATAATCGAATTTATAATGTGGTTATTATTGCTTACTATGAAATGTAAAATGTATGAGTTCTGTTAAAACTTAAATAATTATTTTTTTTTAAATAAAAAAATAAGATCCCCCCTCATCCTTCTAAATTCCAGTGTATACAAGCCTAGTCGCTCCAGCCTTTCAACATACGACAGTCCCGCCATTCCGGGAATTAATCTAGTGAACCTACGCTGCACGCCCTCAATAGCAAGAATATCCTTCCTCAAATTTGGAGACCAAAACTGCACAAGGTACTCCAGGTGCGGTCTCACTAGGGCCCGGTACAACTGCAGAAGGACCTCTTTGCTCCTATACTCAACTCCTCTTGTTATGAAGGCCAACATTCCATTGGCTTTCTTCACTGCCTCGACAAGGTGCAGCAGAATGAGAGTAAGAGCAAAGGATACTGTGAGGATTTCAGATTTGCAACATGGAATGCATTTTGTACATGTCAGTTCTCATTTCATTATTCAAATGAGTTGGGACTATTGGGTTTGTGAGTGGAAGTATGAAAATTACACAAATCTGTTGACCACTGTAAGGTAACGTGTGACTTTTGCAACCAGTTTTTTGGGAATGGAAGTTTAAAAAAATCGCTATTCCAGAAGATCTGAAGGAAAAAGAGAAAATGCCAACATGCTGGAAACACTCAGCAATTTGAGCAGCATTTGAATACAGTCCCAGTTCTGATAATGGATCATCCAACATTGCACTTCCACTGTTTTCTGCATTCACTATTTTAATCAATAATGTAAATACACATTGTCTTTATTACATTGTAGAAAAAAGGGCAGTCATTTGTACTTGGCCAGATCACACACAACGTTAAGATAACCAAATATGTTTGACTTAGATTGCTGGAGATTGTTTAAAGGGAGGGAGAGATCACCTGTCCACAGCTGGGATAGTTCAGAACCAGACGTAGTGCCATTTAATGCAGAGTTGTATCTTTCAGCTATGATAATAGAGAATGTTTGCAAGATAGCAAAGGATAATCTCTGTTTGTTGAGGATGAATCAATTGGAGAGCTGAGTGCTGAGAGGAACAGATGTTTGGTCAACAGTTCGGTAATTCAATGTGCAACTGCAGAGTGAAATTGTTTTAGCACATATTACACATGCAGGCATTGCCATTTTCAAAGTCGAAATCCGGTCTGCCCACGAGCTTGATGTGCTGGTGCAGTTCCTGTGAACAGACCTCCCTGTCCTTAACCATCTTTGTGTTCCGCAGGGCGCCTCCACCTACCCTGAAGGCACTGTAGGCATGAACCCAGTTCACCCTCATCGTGCCTGACGTCTCCAGCTCCCTCCCAGTAACGCTGTCCTGTGAACCTTTCGGCAGGTTTCGTCGTGTAGAGATAAGACGGATGATTCTCTTGCGAAGTGGGACTGGTGGTGGTTATTGCAGACAGATACCTGACATCATGGAGACAGAGCAGAGTCTAGGCATGTGATATAATCCTTCTATTCTGGAATGGGCACTCCAGGGATGGCGCTGGAATGTGCCATGGGAGAAGTGGGGACTGCAGTTTCCAGTAGAGTTGGGACGTTTGTAGTTGGCCCATGAGGCCATTTGCCCCTTCAAGCCAACACCGCCATTCATTGTGATCATGGCTGATCATCCACAATCAGTAACCTGATTCAGCTCTATCTTACTCTCTCTTAAATTCATCCAGTGATTTGGCCTCCTCTGGCAAAGAATTCCACAAATTCACAAATCTCTGGATGAAAAAGTTCCTTCTCACCTTGTGGTAAGAATAGGGCCAGCAGAGTGGACAGTAATTCCCCATTAGTGGGTATTTTTCCTCTTTCTCTGTGAGTTGAAGCCTCCAAACAGGTAAGGTGTGTATGTTGGGGATTGACCGTGTTTGGTCTGGAATAGTGATACGGTGATCAGGGGTTTGAAAGCTTCAGGGATCTGGCACAAATGATGAATTGCTGCCTTGGATAGATCAGGGATCTTTGGATGTCAGGGCAGACATGAATAGCTAGGTGGACTAATCCTGCTTTTATGTTTTGTTCATTTCCAGGGGTATACCTTGTTTGGATGGGGTGTTTTCCACACCTCCGCTGCACTGTAATGCTGTTTGTTGGTTCACAAGGCAATGTCTTTCTTCACATTTAATTGTCACCTGATGGTTCTGTTAATATTGTTTATTTCAGAGCTACAGACTTTGCGAACGCCTGACGACATCATGGCTGAAAGTGGTGACTGTGGAGGTGATTCAGTGGCCTCTACATCAACAAAACAAAAAGGTTTGTGAGCCTTCTGTGAAATGTATATGTTGCCCTGACAGTGCGTGGACACCTGTTGCAAGAAATGAGGTTCACATGGAAGTGGGACTAGGGATGGGGGTGAACACAAAGAGTTGACATCTCCAGGGATATCACCGTTACAGGTGGGCGGATGCAGGAATTGTCTGATATATCAGCACTCTTTTTAGAAACAAATTATTTGATTAGCAGCAAACGTTATAATATCAGAGTCCAGAATCAGATTCTGAGCAGAAATGAGCCTTTGACCCATCTGCCACCTGACAATTTCTCTGCATTAATCCCATTACTGAGCACTAGTAGTCTATCACCTGCGATTCATTTGCATTTGGAATGGACACCCAGATGCTCCTACAATGTTGTGACAGAGTACCAGCCACCACCTCACCACCTCAGGCTGTGTGTCCTAGCTGCAGTCATCACTACTGAAAGATTATTCCTGAAAGATCATCCTGTAAACCTCATGGTCCACGCATTAAATCGATGCCCCCTCTACTATGGAGAAACCACCTCTACTATGGAGAAAACTATTTTTCCATCAGCATTGCTTCTCGTAGTATTCTGAAAATCTTATCAGATCATTGCTTGTCTGCCCCTGCTTCAAGGAAGACCACTTAAATCACTCCAGTCTCAGTTGATATTTGAAATATTCATTTCCAAGCAATATCCTGATGGATCTCCTCTGTAGCTTCTCCAGTGCAAAGGCATCCTTCCCACAGTATGGAGATCAGAATTGCACACACTCCTCCAAATTGAGGCTTAATCAACTCCATGTAAATTTGTAACAAGGCCTCCCTGCAGTTGTATTCGATGCTGCAGCTGATGACAAGAATGCTAAATGTTGTCTTCGTGTGCACTGCTGACTTTAGGGATCTATGGATTTGTACGGGTGTTTCTCAGCGGTCTATAGGCCCTGTCATTCATGATGAATACCCTGGTTTTATTTATTGCTCCAACATGCGTCAACTTGCCCGTATCATGATTAAATATGAAATGTAATGTCTCCGCCTACACAAATACTGGTTCAAATCCAGTTGCGGGGGTAGAAATGTAAATTTTGGCAGAAAGGCTAAAATCGCTAATACTTGGAACAAAATTATCAGATTATCTCGAAAGTAACAATCATCCAAATTTTATATTGGATATCTGGACATAACATAGCACCTGATTCGAGGGCTTCTACGCTCTTATCAAATTTGTGACCGAACCTCACAGAAGCTAGGGTAAACACAAAATGCTGGAGTAAAGCAGCGGGTCAGGCAGCATCTCTGGATAGAAGGAATGGGTGACCTTTCGGGTCGAGACCCTTCTTCAGATGCCAGGGATGTATTCCTGTTCTCCGAATTTACTTTTTTAACTATTTACGCATACCGCATCAAGGACATTGGACTTTGTGTAAGGGACTGATGTGCTACAATGCTGCAAACTACATTCTGCACTCTGTATCTTAACCTTTGCTTCGTCTGTTCTTGAGTTTCAACCTATTATATCTGTGTGTGGTATATCTGATCCTTTTGGATTACATGCAAAACCAAGCTTTTCACAGTACTTCAGTACGTGACGTTCATGCACATCCAGTTAAAATGAATGCACGACTGAGGAGTTGGTGCAAGGGTCGGATAGTCAGATATTTGAACAATTTGGATCTTTTCGGGGAGAGAGGTAATCTGTAGACGAGGAACCTGAACTGGAAGGAGACAAACATCCATCCGTGTGGCCAGTTTTGAAAGTTCTGCAAAGGAGGGTTTAAACTGATTGGCTGGGAGACGAAATCCAAAGTAGTATTCAGACAGTTCAAACTGAGCTGTCAGTGGACGAGCACTTTGTGACCAATCACAACAATTCAATTAGCTTTGAAACCCTGTGTGAAAGAACAGTTCTGGCCTTCAATATAAAATTCTACATTGGGTGGTGACAGTATGAGATAGGAACAGTGATTGGAGTAAGTTGTATGTGGGCAAAGGGGCATCTGAAAGGGGAAGTCTTTAAATTGTGATAGTGAGATTTCAAGATATGCATGTTGCCAGTGAAGGACAAGTAAGGAACCCTTGATGATGAGAGAAATTGAGGCTCTGGTTAGGGAAAAGGAGACGTGGGTTAGGTATAGGCTGCTCGGATCAATGCTTTCCTGGTAGAAGTGTGAGAGATAACTGAAAGGCGAAAATCAGGAATACTTGGATACTTTAGCAGCGGTAGAGTTGCTGCTTTACAGCGAATGCAGCGCCGGAGACACAGGTTCGATCCTGACTACGGGTGCTGCACTGTAAGGAGTTTGTACGTTCTCCCCGTGACCTGCGTGGGTTTTCTCCGAGATCTTCGGTTTCCTCCCACACTCCAAAGACGTACAGGTATGTAGGTTAATTGGCTGGGTAAATGTAAAAATTGTCCCTAGTGGGTGTAGGATAGTGTTAATGTACGGGGATCACTGGGCGGCACGGACTTGGAGGGCCGAAAAGGCCTGTTTCCGGCTGTAGATATATGATATGATATGAAATCAGTAGGGCAAAAATGTGTGCACAAGGTGGCACTTATAATTAAGGAGAAGGCAAATATATTTTCCAAGTATATTAAAGGAAAAGGGGTAACTGGAGAGTGAAAGGATATCCTCAGTGATCACCTGTGTGTAGAGCTGCAGGAGATGGGAAAGGTCTTCAATTATAATTCCTCCTCTGTCTTTACCAAGGAGAAAGGCTTGAAGTCTTGAGTGCAGTTGTATTACAGTCGAGGTGGTGCTGGATGTCGTTAACCGTATGAAGATACGTAAATCTTTGGGGGCTGTGATTAGATGTCTCTAAGGCTGCTGTTGAAAGTTAGAGAATACATTGCAAGAGCCTTGGCTGAGATATGTGAATGATTGTTAACCATGGGTGAAATGCTGACCATTTGAGGGTAGATAATGCTGTGCTTCTGCTTTAGAAGTGTTGCAAAGAAAATTCTGATAACTCGAGACGAGGACCCACGAGAAGCATAAACTATAGATTAGTAAACCTAGTGTATGTGGTGAGACAGTTACGTGAGAGGACATAAAGTGGTAAGATGTACAATGTTTGTTGGTGTTCGTCCTTCAGGTTCGAAGATGGCCATGACTTCACTTTCAATCTTATTATTTCGACCGCTCATTGGGATCCCCGCCAGCTGCGGTATGCTGGCCGAGGTTGAAGTCATGACTTGCGCTTGACTTGGATTTAAGTGAGGGGGAGTTGCACAGATCGTCGGCCTCACTCTCTTGTCCTGGCCTATCGGGTTGCAGCAGCAAGACATAGTCGGGACGGCTGGGGACAGGTCAGGATGCAGTGGATGGTCAGAAGTGCCCTACGTATCTCACTCTGCCCTGTTTGCGCTCCACGACGCTTTGCTGGGATCGTCTTTCTGCCCGTTGAACCTTCTGGTGGTTTCCTCCACGCAATCAGCCGAATCCTGGCTTGACATGCTAGGCAGACAAGCCCTAAGCCGCTGGAACCGACGACTTGATGACTGTACTTGTGGCATGCACACAAGACAGTGGAGACATCCTGGGGGCGGGGGTAGTCCTGCAGCTGATCCCATGGCTTGGGGGAACGGTCGAGACCGGGGCGGTTCTCCCCGGGTGGTGGTCCGCAGCCCCACGGGCGGGGAGCGCCGTCTGCCGGCTGCTGCTGCTCCTCAAGCCCCGGGTACGGGCCCCAGTCCGCCGGCTTGAGCCTCCCTGGGGCGCCGGCGAGGTGTACAATATGTACAGTATGTGTATTTCAAAAGACATGTTGGGAATAGAGCCAGAGACATAGTCTATACAGATTTTAGCCTATAGGATTCCTTGTGGTAGGTTAGATCGTTTGGTGTCCTCGTGGAGGTGCCCAACAGGATACCGAGTTGGCTTCGTGGCTGGAAGCAGAGTGATGGTGGAAGATTGCTTCTGGGACTGGAGGTCTGTGAATAGTGCATCACTTGGGGTCCATGTTGGGCCCACTGCTGTCTCATGTGAAGAAATGAATTCAATAGGGATGTCAGGGTATGATTAGCAAGTTTGGACATGTAAGGTTGTGACGCCAAAGCAGAATAGGACCTTCATGTTGAATGGAAAAGCCCCGGAGAGAATCCACGAGTACAATACTTAATTCCCAAAAAATGGCATCATGGGTAGATAGTGGTGAAGGTGGCTTTTGGCACGTTGACTTTAATCATTCGGATAATTCAATGTAGAAGTTGTAACATATGTTACAGTTGTACATGACATTGGTCGCATATGTATTCTGTTCAGTTTAGTCATCCTATTTCAGAAAAGATAGCATTAAGATGGAAGTTTGTGCAGAGAAAATTTACATGGATGTTCCTAGTACCCGTGGACATGAGCTATAGAAATAAGTTGGGCAGGCTAGAACTTTATTCTCTGGTGTGCAGGAGACATTATTCTTTGTTCATCTGGATTGTGGTGCTCTTTGGTCTGTACAAAACCTCTTGGGCTCTCAGCTCAGTTGAAATGTTCAAGAGGGAATGTTGGCCCATTCCAGACTGCAGGACAACATGAAAGGAGGGACGCGGCGGGGGGCACCGAGAACAATGGTGGGGCCGGGCAGAGGGCCACCGAGAACAAAGAGGGACTCAAGGGAGGTCGCCGCGAATAAAGATGGGACCCGTCAGAGGGCCACCAAGAACAGGGGGATCTCGGGGAGGTCGCTGATAACAAATGGAGACCCAGTGGGGGACGGCAGGAACTAAGGGGGCCCAGCGGGTGTGGGGGATGGGTTCCTGTGTTTCCATTCCCCTTTAAAAATGACTTCGGGCACAGAGGGTGGTGGATATGTGGAATGAATTGCTAGTTGAGGCACGTACAATAACACGATTTTACTGACATTTGGGCAGGTACATGGACAAGGAAGGTTTGGAGTGATAAAGGCAAACTTGGACAAATAGGGCTGGCTCAGGTAGGGCAGGTTGGTCGACACGTCTACGTTTGGCCGAAGCACCTCTGTCTGTGCTGTGTGACTTCCGTGTTTATGCCACGCAGCGAGAGAGAAATAATCTGAAACGGTCTACATGAGAAAGAAAGATCAAAACAAGCCATTTAAATAAAATTGCATTATATCATTAAGATTACAGGATGCAAGGGACGTGTTTGAAGTAACAAGGCCAAATGGAAAATAGTACGTGGCGATTTTATACATGGATCAACAAAGGTAGATAGAGCATAGTAACGCACAGGACAGAAAAGGTCTTTTGGGTCCACAATGTCCATGCGGACGATGCCAAGTGAAACTCATCTCCGCTGTCTTCACACAATCTATATTTCTCCATTCCCTGCATATCCACCTGCATATCCTTGAGCTTCTTAAATACCACTATCGTATTTGTCCCAACCACCACACCTGGCAGCACGTTCCAGGCACCCACCATCCTCTGTGTAAAATAAAACTTCACCCGCACATCACCTTTGAATTCTACCCCTTTCAGCTTAAAACTGTGCACCCCAGTGTTCCCACAGACCCCTAGCCAGAATAACAAACGTCTGTCTTCTCAGTAAATGAGCTTTGAATTTAGAGGACCACGTTGCTGTGAATCACGTGCATTCTTATTCTGCTGTTAGTGTCGTGGTTTTCTTCAGCTTCGAAATTAAGACAGGCGACACGGAGAATTCTTCGAGAAGTTAAAAGCCTTTATTTGCAAACAACGGCTGGAACAATCAGGGAGTTGACTGCCCTGACTGTCCACTTAGTGCATCGGGCAGTCTATGTTTATAGGATTATTCCAAACCTTATCTTCTTTACATTACCTCATACCCACACTCCTGCTCTATAATAATTCATTTATTTGCAGCCCTCCTGTCTGGTCTGCCACCATTAAATCCCATTTACTGACTTACCTTTATCTTAATACTCTTATCGCTTCACACTTCGCCTCCCTTATTTCCCTGCGAGTCCATCCATCACCCAAAGGCCTATGTCTTTCCTTATCTCTTCTCTTGCCACCATTATCTTTCATTCAAATGTGATAAGGCAAAGAGATAATGGTGTACAGGCAATGCCTAAGTCAAAAGTTACCAAAGTTGGAATGCCTAAGGATTAAGTCTAAGGACCAAATATGGAATAAGTGATCTAAGGACTGCTAACTGAGGAATAATGCCAGGCTGAAGAAGGGTCTCGACCCGAAACGTCACCCATTCCTTCTCTCCCGAGATGCTGCCTGACCTGCTGAGTTACTCCAGCATTTTGTGAATAAATCGATTTGTACCAGCATCTGCAGTTATTTTCTTATAATAATGCCAGGCTAACTGAGGAATGCCTAAGAGTACACATGCTACACAGTTAACACTTGAATGTCTGAATTTCGTGCACTATACAAAATATATACTCCCATATATCCCCCCTTTGAGACCTACATGGTCTCACAGAAAAAGAAAACTAACAGTTGCATAAACCTGATCATTATTAACCCCCACTTCAGGGTGTTTAGATATATAATGTGCAGCTCGTCAGTGTTCTTCTATCATACTAAAGTCCTGGGGCACTAGGCCAAAAACCCACCCCCTTTTGCCTGGGGTAGGAAAAAAGACCCAGCTACCCTTACAATCTATATCCCTAGTATTCCTCCAATGCAATTTGGTCGTCATTATAGTATTCTATCGGCGGGGTCGGCTTCTCTTGGAGGGGAGACGTACTCTTATCCTGGAACAACGGGAGCTGCTTCACAGTAGCTTTCACGAGGAGAGATTTGATACATGGAAAAACACAACACAATATTATAGCAATTACAAGCAGGGCGATTCCAATAGACATCCCGATTTTAGCCACCCATGCTCCCCAGCCGCCTAGCATGTTTTCCAGCCAGCTGAAGAGTTGATGCCCAAAACCTGCATTTTGTTTAACTTCTTTGCTTAGCTTTTTCAGTTTTTCCATCGCCTTAGTAAAGAGCTGGTATTGTTGGGTATAAAAGTACAACAGTATTCCCCAAAAAGGATACAGACTCCCCCTTTTAAAGCCAATAACCAATCCAGGGCCTGCCTGTTTTGCCATGCCATTTTGCTGGTGGCGTCGAGCTGTTCCCCTTTAAGGCTGACGACGCATCCTCAGTATAATTAATAAATCTTTGCTGGTTGAAATAAATATAGTTGATCCATTCTGTATTCTTTGAGGGTGTAATCCAAAACAGTATTGATTCCAACCCAGCAGTAATTTCATTTCTAGCTTTAAACTGATTTGGGATTCCTCGGGGTTGCCCTATCGCATCCAAATAGACTCCCTCAGGCATTCGGTCAAACGATCTCTTCGCTCGAGTACTCGAAAACGCCTCGTGTGCGCTGAGCACGAGGACCGATTGGACTAACGTTACCCTAGCACAGAGACCAGTCCAATTAAGCGGAAGAGTATTTCTAGGACTGCCTCCGCACATCCAAAATCTATCCGCTATAGCTATATCTGCCATCAAAATAGCCCTACAATTTGGCAGTAAAGTAACACCAACCTTCATGGGCAAGTCTCGGGCGAGCTGCCACGGATTTTGCTGATTGCATATCCAGATCCTGTTACATTTACCTGGGAATTTCCCTACTGGATGCGTGCCATTTGCTGCACAATAGCACTCATATCGCTCCGTACTTTTGATCCTTATCCCTTGTGGTGGCTTGGGGTAGGGTTTTTGTACCTATGTGAAATTCCATAATGCACAGCGCTCTTCTGAGAGTGTCACTTGTGTTGATCCTGCAGCATTTAGACTATTGGGCAGTAAGACATAATTTTCCATTGTTTTATGTCTTGCAAAGATTCTGTACAATGCGTATAGTTATGAGGATCTGGTATAGCCAGTAATTGTTCCTGGCTTTGGCGCATAGGATGCATGGTGATAGCTTCATAGTTTACCTCTTCTCCTGTATTTTCCTCTTCATAGCTTACCTCTTCTCCTGTATTTTCGTTCTCTCGTCCGCTTACCTCGAGGTTATTCACAGGTTGTGCCTGTGGGACAGTCCTTGTACAATGATTGAGATGGTACCATGTAGACCGGCCCTCTACCTGGACAGCAGTCGGTGAGGCTTTAGTTACCGTGAACGGTCCTTCCCTTCTTGGCTCATTCCACCTTCGTCGGAAAGCTTGCACATAAACCTGATCTCCGGGTTTAATAGGTCCTTCGTCCTGGTCCACCTCTGGCTCCCTTTGCTTTTCCTGTGCATAAATAGAGTTGTGTATCATAGTTAACTGTTGCATGTATTGTTTCAGTTCCACCTCTAATTGTTCCAGGCCTGGTCCCTTGTAAGGACCTCTCCATCTGGGTATCGGCATGGGTCTGCCAGTGAGCATTTCGTGTGGTGTTAAATGAGTTATTCGATTAGTTTGCATGCGACAGCTCATTAATGCCAGTGGCAGGGCAACGATCCAATTTAACTTTGTGGTTGCACAAATCTTATTCAACTTAGCTTTCAACTTTCCATTCACTCTTTCTACCATGCCCTGAGACTGAGGGTGGTGCACACACCCAAATCTTTGTTTCACTCTTAGGGTTTGCAGCACCAACTTAACTGTTTTTTGGATAAAAGCTGCTCCATTGACGGAACTGATTTTGGTCGGTATGCCGAATCGTGGGATGACCTCGTTAGTCAGAAACTTGACTCCAGTTCCTGCACCCACATCTTTAGACGGTACCGCCTCCACCCATCTGCTAAATCTATCAATTACTACCAGCATGTATCTTTTCCCTCTTACCGTTTTCAGCATGTCCACATAGTCGATCACCAAGTGTCCAAATGGTCCTTCGGGCACAGGTATATGACCTATAGGTGTTGTTAACATATCGGTAATACTATTTCTCTATTACTCATTTTCAAACTTACGGGGGTTGTGCATCGTGTTAACTGTGTTTTTCCCGTAAACCCTACGGTTTTAACATATTTTCCTGACATGGGAAGGTGGGTGGCATACTGCGGTTGCACACAAGTATATGTAGCTCCAGTATCTATCATCATAGGTGTTAACCACCCTCCCAAAATTACCTGAACCATGGGTTCTTCTTCTGCCTGTCGCGTTATCATTGGGTAAAGTCCCTTCCCATCCGGGTTCTCTGGGCACCCCTAATATCTAGCATAGGGATTCATGAGTCCAATTGGGCCTCCAGTCGGGCCCGTTGGGGCCGATCCTGGGTTAAAACACTGCTCACCCTCTGTGGGTTCCTGTTGGTACGGACCGGGCCATGGACGGTGTGGGCAGTCCCTCCTCAGGTGCCCTACCTGATTACATCCCCAACATATTTTATCAACTGCCCGTCTACTTACTGGCCTTCCTCGTCCCCTTCCTTGCCCCAGGCCTGTCGGGGCTGATTTCCCTGCTAGTCCATCCCTCACATCCATCCATCACCCCAAGGCCTATGTCTTTCCTTATCCCTTCTCTTGCCACCATTATCTTTCATCCAAATGTGACAAGGCAAAGAGATAATGGTGTACAGGCAATACCTAAGTCAAAGGTTACCAAAGTAGGAATGTAGTACAAATTACCAAAGTGTTGCTGACTTTGGGATCTAAGGATTTGTACGCGTGTTTCTCAGTAGTCTCTTGGCCCTTGTCATTCATTCATGGTAAATATATGTCCCTCCAACATGCGTAAATTTGCCCTTATCAGGATTAAATTTGAAATCTCATTTCTCCGCAAAACATGTTGAGTAATCATCCACAAATACTGGTTCAAATCCAGTTCCGGCGGTAGAGTCAAGTGATCACAATTTTGGTAGATAACTGAAAGGCCAAAATTGGTAAAACTTGGAACAAAATTATCAGATTATCTCAAAGTAACAAGCATCCATATTTTATATTGGATATCTGGAGATAACATAGCACCTGATTCAAGGCCAGCTTCTTCCATGATCTTATCGAATTCGAGAACCAACCTCTCATAAGCTAGGGATGTATTCCCGTTCTCCCAATTTACATTTTACTTGTTTACGTCTACCCCATCAATGACATTGCACTTTCTCTAATGAACTGATGTGCTACAATGCTGCGAACTACATTCCGCACTCTGTATCTCCACCTTTGCTTCATCTGCTCTTCAGTTTTAACTAATTGTATCTATGTGTGGTCCATCTGATCTGTTTGGATTGAATGCAAGTCCAAGCCTTTCACAGTACTTCGGTACGTGTGACGTTTATGCACGTACTGTTAAAATGAATGCACGACTGAGGAGTTGGTGCAAAGATCGGAGATTCAGGTATTTGCACAATTTGGATTTTTCAGGGATAGAGGTGACCTGAACTGAAAGGAGACTAACATTGCGTGGGCAGTTTTGAAAGTGCTGCAAAGGAGGGTTTAAACTGGCGGACATATCCCAAAGTAGTATTCAGATAGTTCGAACTGAGATGTCGGTTGATGACCACTTTGTGACCAATGATTACAATTCAATTAGCTTTGAAACCTCTGTAAAAGAACAGTTCTGGCCTTAAATGTAAAATTCTAAATTGGATGGAGGAAGTCCACCTTTGACCGTTTGAAATAGGAACAGTCATTGGAGTAGGTCGTCTGTGGGCAAAGGGTCGTGTGAAAGGGGAAGTTTTTAAATTGTGATAGCGAGATTTAAAGATATGCATGTTCTTAGTGAGGAACCCAGCTTGATGTGAGAATTTGAGGCTCTTCTTAAGTAAAGGGTTAACTGGAGAGTGAAAGGATACCCTCAGTGGCCATCTATGTGTAGAGCTGCAGGAGATGGACAAGGTCTTCAATTATAATTTCTCCTCCGTATTTAGCATAGAGAAAAACTTGGTCTTGAGTGCAGTTGCATTACAGTCGAGGTGGTGCTGGATGTTCTTAACCATATGAAGATACGTAAATCTCTGGGGTCTGTGATTAGATGTCTCTAAGGCCGTTATTGAAAGTTCGAGAGTAAATTACAGGAGCCCTGGCTGAGATATGTGAATCATCGTTAACCGTCGGTGAAGTGCGGAACATTTGAGGGTAGATAATGCTGTGCTTCTGTTTGAGAAGTGTTACAAAGAAAAACCTGATAGCTTAAGACAGGGAACCACGAGAAGAATAAATTATAGATTAATAAGCCTAATGTTTGTGGTAAGACAGTTATGGGAGAGGATATAAAATGGTAAGATGTATGTGTATTTGAAAATACAGATATTGGGGATAGTCACCATTGTTTTGGCTTTGGAGGTCTCACGAATTTGAATGGCTCTTTTGAAGATGTACCTGAGAAGCTTGATGAGGGCAGAGCCAGAGACATAGTCTATACAGATTTCAGCATATAAGATTCCCTGTGGTAGGTTAGATCGTATGGTGCCCTCGGGGAGATGCCTAACTGGATACAGAATTGGCTTGATGGCTGGAAACAGAATGAAGGTGGAAGATTGCTTTTCAGACTGGAGGCCTGTGAATGGTGTGCTACTTGGGGTGTCTGTTGGGCCCAGTGCTGTCTCTTCTGAAGAATTTAATTCAATGGGGATGTCAATGTATGATTAGCAAGTTTGGACATGTAAGTTTGTGAAGCCGAACCAGAATATGACATTCATGTTGAAAGGGAACACCCTGGAGAGAATCCAGGAGTACAAGTACTTAATTCCCCAAAAGATGGCATCACGGGTAGATAGTGGTGAAGGAGATCTTTAGCACGCTGGCCTTAATATAGAAGCTGGAACATATGTTACAGTTGTACAAGACATGGGCCGCACTTGTATTCTGTTCAGTTTAGTCACCCTATTTCAGAAAAGATAGCATTAAGATGGAACGTTGTGGAAATAGGATTTACGAGGATGTACCGGGTACCCGAGGACATGAGCTACAGAAAGAAGTTGGGCAGGCTAGAACTTTATTCTTTAGTGTGCAGGAGCCATCATTATTTGTTCATCTTGAGTGTGGTGCTCTTGGGTCTGTCCAAAACATGTGGTCCTCCCAGCTCAGTTGAAATGTTCAGGAGGGAATGTTTGCCCATTCCAGATTGCATGACGACAGGAGAGGAGGGACTCAGCGGGGTGGGGGGAAGGTGATGAGGTATCCCAGAACAAATGTGGGACCGGGCAGAGGTCCACCGGATACAGAGGGACCAAGGGGAGATCGCCGGTAACAAAAGGGAAACCATCGGGGGACGGCGAGAACAAAGGCGTCTGTGGCCACGTGCAGCGGCAGGCCTGGTTCACCGCTGCGAGCAGCAGTTTGATCTGTTTGATTAACGCGGCGACTCTTATGTACTGCCGAGGCGAGTTCTACTGTATGATATTACCGGGTTATGTGCAAAACAATGCATTTCACTGTACCTAGGGACATGTGAAATTAGGTATGATGAAATATTGAGCTTGAAGGCTGATTTTATAGAGACGTATAAAATAATGGGGGGAAATAGAAAGGGTGTACGCACAGGTATTTTTCCTCAGAGTTGAATAATCCAAAGGGCGGGCGCTTCAGATTGGAGGGGAACCATTTAATAGGAATATGAGGGTTAACATCTTCTCACAGATTGGTGGGCATATGGAACAAGCTGTCCGAGGTGGTAAATTGAAGCGGGCAAAATAATAACATGTCAGAGAGTTATAGAGTGACACAGAGTGGAAACAGGCCCTTCAGCCCAACTTGCCCACACCGACCAACATGTCGCAGCTGCACCAGTCGCACCTGCCCGCGTTTGGCCCATATCCCTCCAAACCTGTACCTGTCCAAGTGTTTCTTAAATGTTGGGATAGTCCCTTCTTCAACTACTTCCTCTGGAAGCTTGTTCCAGACACCCATCACACTTTGTGTGAAAAAGGTACCCCTCAGATTCCTATTAAATCTTTTCCCCAAAATAAATTTGGACAAGAGTGGTTTGGAGAGATTATGGTCAAACCTTGGACTGATGGGACTAGCATAGTCCCACTAGAGGGGTACCTTTTTCACACAAAGTGTGATGGGACTAGCATAGATGGGGCATTTTGGTTAGGTTGGGCCAAAGTGCCTGTTTTCGTGCTCTGTTTCTAAGACGATCATGCACTTCCACTTGCCCCAGAATGCCAGCTCATATCGCTACCAGTTATTCCGAACCTGCGGGTCTCTTAATTTGAAATTGTCGTGCAACCTGCAATTAATGGGGTTTTTTTCAGGTGGGATATTAACTCAAGTTGGCAAGGTGCTCAAAAGAATTTGGCCAGGCACCTCTTCAAAGAAAGATGGTCAGAACACAGGATCAACGACTGAAAGTCAGATGGAGAGCAGAACCTCAATGGAATGTGAACCCACCGAAGAGGAAAGGGAGCAATGTCAGCCCAGGGGGAGAGGAATAAGAGACATGGTTCACAGCCCTGGAACTGACCCAAGTGGCGAAATCCATCATGACCGAGAATTATTAAACAAGGAATCATCGAGTCTCATCCAAGGAGCAGGTGAGTGACATGGGTGGGGAGGAAATGCTGCAGAATGGTGAAGACTGCAGGGAGAGAAAAGAGAAAAAGGAAACTAAGGAGTTAGGGCGAGGTGAAACAGGAGAGAGGAATCGTGGTGGAGCAGTGTTATACTGACTTGGTTAATGACGCTACCGTTTTCTGCGAGGATCAGTTCTGGAACCTCTGCAACTTCTGATCATGTCCATGATTTGGACAAAAATGTAGGTGGTCGAGTTAGTAAGTTCAAAAACATTCAAACTATTTGCAGAATTGTGGATCATGAGGGAAGCTGTCAAAAGCTCCACTAGAATACACATCAGTTGCAAATATGATCTGAATGAAGGCAGACAAAGATTGGATTGTTTTCTCTGAGTAATGAAGGCAGAGTGGAGGCCTAATAGGAGTTTAGGATAAAAGGGGCATAGATATTGTCAGTCTTGTTCCCAGGGTGGGGATGACTCTTACTGGGGAGAGGAATGTTTAAAGGGGGGATGCTGGACAAGTTTTTTACGCAGCCTTTGGTCCGTTCCTGAGGACCTGGTCGAAACGCTGTTTAGACTGACACATGACTGACACAGTCAGGGAACAGAAGGATCCAGTCCATGAACAAGTAGATGGGATTAGTTCAAATTGTCATGATATTGTTAGTGCAGATATGGGGGATCTAGGGGCCAGTTCCCGTGCTGCACTATTCTATGTTCTATGTATCATCTCCAGGTTTGGCTTCATTAATCCAAATCATAAAGTCATGGACTCGTGCAGCAACGAAACAGGTTCTTCGGCCCATGTTGCCCCATTTGTACTGGTCCCACCTGCCTGTATTTGGTCCGTACCCTTCTAAACCTGTGCAAATATATTTTAAATGTTGTAGTAGCACCTGCCTCAACTACCCCCTCTGGTAGCTTGTCCCATATGTCCCCATGATCTGTGAAAACATTTTCCCCAGATTCCTATGAAATCTTTATCCACTAACCTTAAATCTATTTTCTCTGGTTCTTCATTCCCCTTCTCTGCGTCTAAGACACGATCCACTCCCCTCACGAACTCATCCCTCGTCCTCCTGCGCTCCAAAGAATAAAGTCCTCGCATGCTCAACCTCTCCATGTCATTCAGGCCCTCGAGTACTGGCAACATGCTCTTAAAGCTTCTTCGCACCATTTCCGGTTTGGTAACATCTTTCCTATAACAGGGTGTCCAGAACTGAACGCATAAACATAGAAAACATAGAAAACCGGTGCAGGAGGAGGCTATTCGGCCCTACGAGACAGCACTGCCATTCATTGTGATCATGGCTGATCGCCCCCAATCGATAACCCGTGCCTGCCTTCTCCCCATATCCCTCGATTTCACTAGCCCCTAGAGTTCTATCTAACTCTCTCTTAAATCCATCCAGTGATTTGACTTCCACTGCCTTCAGTGGCAGACAATTCTACAAATTCACAACACTCTGGGTGAAAAAGTTCCTTCTCACCTCAGTTTTAAATGGAATCCCCTTTATTCTAAGAATGTGGCCCTTGGTTCAGGACTCGCCCAACATTGGGAATATTTTTCCTGCATCTCGCTTGTCCAGTCCTTTTATAATTTTATGTTTCTATAAGATCCCCTCTCATCCTTCTAAGCTCCAGTGAATACAAGCCTGGTCTTTTCAATCTTTCCTCATATGTCAGTCCCGGCACCTTACCTGTATCTAATGATCATTCGTATAGCTGAGCCAAGGCACCTACAATTTCTAGTCTACCTTCCCACACTGACCTCGGACATAACTGATCAGACCCTGGAGATGTATCCACCTTCATACACCTTGACGTATTCAGCACCTCCTCGACAGTAATATAGACTGTTCTCGACACTTCCATTAATTGTCCCACGTTCCCTGCTTTACGCATATTGCTCAACATTAAACACAGAGGTAAAATACTCAATAAGAACGTTGTACATCTCCTGTGGCTCCACACTGAGATGACCACTTTGGTTTCTAAAGGGCCCTATTTCCCTTAATATAAATTAGAACTTTGAATCTCCCTTAATATTATCTGCCAGGGTTACCTCTTGATCCCTGTATACCCGCCTGATTTCCTCCTTTGGTATGCTCCTCAATTCCCGAAACTCTTCTGGGAATAGACTTAATCCCACGTTCCTAGATCGATCCCAAGCTGCCTGCGTTTCCCTGACCAGAGCCTCAAATTCTCTCATCATGCAAGCTTCGATGCTCCCACTTGCCTTGCCATTCTCTTTAATATGAGCATGCATGCCGAACTCTTGTCACAACATTTTTCAAAGCATCCCAATTTCCGGATGTTCCTTTGACAGCAAATATTTAATCTCTTGGCATTTGCGCTCCTCCAATTACCGCTGACTATTTCCCCCCGCCCACCCCTCTCCCCCAGCAATTCACATACCCATCAAGGTGATCAGCACCTTTTTAGTTAATCGCTCCACGAAATACAGACTTACTTGAACGAACCATGAGCCATATCAATTTATTCACAAATGCTGGGGTAACTCAGCAGGTCAGGCAGCATCTCGGGAGAGAAGGAATGGGTGACGTTTCGGGTCGAGACCCTTCTTCAGACTGATGTCAGGGGGGCGGGACAAAGGAAGGATATAGGAGATCTGGGAAGGAGGAGGGAAAGTTGGAGAAGTCGATGTTCATACCACTGGGCTGCAAACTGCCCAGGCGAAATATGAGGTGCTGTTCCTCCAATTTCCGGTGGGCCTCACTATGGCACTGGAGGAGGCCCATGACAGAAAGGTCAGACTGGGAATGGGAGGGGGAGTTGAAGTGCTCGGCCACTGGGAGATCAATTTGGTTAATGCGGACCGAGCGCAGGTGTTCAGCGAAGCGATCGCCGAGCCTGCGCTTGGTTTCGCCGACATGAGCCATATCATCTCGGTCTACTGCCGCAACATTCTTCCTAATCAATAAAGTCCTCTTTCGCCCTCGCCTCACTCGCTACATCCTGGAACATTAAGCTGCCAGTCCTGTCCCACTTAGCCAGATTTCTGTAATGGATACAACATCCCAGTGGCACATACCTATCCACACCCTCAGCTCATCCGCCTTACCCCTCAGACCTCTCACATTAAAATAATTGCAATTCAATCAAACAGCCCTCCCTCGCTTGATGTCACGTCTATATTGTCCACCCCCAAACTTATGTGAATCCCACCATGATGGGTCTTCCAGGCACGATGCTTCCTCGTGCCTAATATTACTGCTCTTTGCTGACGGGTCATCGCCTAACAGTCAACATAGCATCCCAGTCACACACACCTATTCACACCCTCAGCTCATCAGCCTGACATTAATAATTGCAATACAATCATGTAGCCCTTCCTGGCTCGCTGTCATGCCTATTTTGTCAACTGAACTTTCTCTGAAAGTTCGCCTCCTGTTTCTCATCTGCCTCAGTCATGCATTGGATCTCACCCTTCAACCAATCTAGCGTCGATCCACCCACATAGCTGCAGCAAACTGCCGGTCAGGATGTGTAAGAAGGAACTGCAGCTGCTGGTTTAAACCGAAGAAAGACAAAAATATGGGCAATTAGAGGAACAGCACCTCATCTTTCGCTTGGGCAGTTTATACCCCAGCGGTATGAACATTGTCTTCTTCCACTTCAGGTAGTCCCTGCTTCCCCTCTCTATCCCCTCCCCTTCCCAGTTCACCTACTAGGCTTCCTGTCTCCGACTACATCCTATCTTTGTCCCACTCCCTCCCCTGACAACAATCTGAAGAGGGTCTCGACCCGAAACGTCACCCATTCCTTCTTTCCTGAGTTGCTGCCTGACCCGCTGACTTACTCCAGTATTTTGTGTTTACCTTCGATTTAAACCAGCATCTGCAGTTTTTGTTTCCCGAAACAACGGATACAGTAGATAAGTTTGGATGAGGTGCAAATTAACTTTTGCCTAACCTGAAAGGACTGTCGAAGTCCCTGGACAGAGTCGAGGGAGGAGGTATCGCGATAGGTGTTGCATCTTGTACGGTTGCAGCGGAAGGTACCTGGGAGGGGGTGGTTTGGGTGGGAAGGGATAAGTTAACCAGGGAGTTGCGGAGGGAACGGCCTCTGTGGAAGGCGGCAAGGGGTGGAGATGGGAAAATGTGGCTAGTGGTGGGGATACCATTGGAGGTGGCGGAAATTTTGGAGGATTATGCGCTGTATGTGACGGCTGATGGGGTGGAAGGTAAGGACGAGGAGGACTCTGTCTCTGTTGCGAATAGGAAAGGGGGTGCAAGGGCGGAGCTGCGGGGTACCGAGTCAGGGCCTCATCTATGATGGGAGAGGGGAATCCCCGTTCCCTAAACTGAGGACATCTCAGATGTTCTAGTATGGAACACCTCATCTTGGGCGCAGATGCGGCGTAGTCGGAGGATTTGGGAGAAGGGGATGGACTCAAAGCAGGAAGCAAGGGGGGAAGACGTATAGTCGAGATAGTTGTGGCAGTCAGTGGGTTTGTAAGAGACGTCAGTCAGTGGTCTATTTCTTGTGATGGAGACTGGGAGCTGCCACTCAGGATATTGTCGTTCCCTTCAGGTTCAGCTGCAACTCATCCCTCTTGTACAGGTCACGTCTGCCCCAGAAGAAATCCCAGTTGTACAAAAGTATGAATCCCTGCATCAGCTCCATTGCCACGCATTCACCTGTCCTTGTTTTCCCTGTTCCTACTCTCACTAGCACGGAGCACAAGCAGTACTACGGAGATCACTGCCCTGTATTTTTACATCTTTCTGAACATCTATGTCATTTGTACCAGTCAGAGAGTGGTGAAGGTGTGGAATTCTCTGCCTCAGAAGGCAGTGGAGGCCAGTTCATTGGATGCTTTCAAGAGAGAGCTGGATAGAGCTCTTAAGGATAGCGGAGTGAGGAGAAGGCAGGAACGGGGTACTGATTGAGAGTGATCAGCCATGATCGCATTGAATGGCGGTGCTGGCTCGAAGGGCCGAATGGCCTCCTCCTGCACCTATTGTCTATTGTCTAACATGCACAGTGACTTCTGGCTCCTCACTCTCCCCCTTGAGAATATCAAGTAGCCGCTCCGAATCATCCTGGACCCTGGCACCAGAAAGCAATACACAATACAGGAGTCTCGATTGCTTCCACGGAATCTCCTGTCCACCACTCTCCCCTCTCCCCAACAGATGTATATCCTACCACTATGGCTTTGACAGGCACGGAGCCTCATCCTGCCTGATACTACTGCTCTTCCCTGACGGGTCATCCCCTAACAGTCTCCAAAACTGTTACGTGTTTTGAAGGGGAATGGCCACCTTCACCCTTTGCTAACTAGAGGTCCTGGGGGTCATCCACCTCCATTCATCCTGGTCTTTGGGCATGACCACCTCGCTGTTAGTTTTGTCCAAAAGGTCTTTCGGATGATCCCGGGGTCATCCATCTGCATCTCCATTTCCCAAATACAGCCTGCAAGGAGCTGCACCTGGACACATTTTCCACGGGTTTAGTCACCAGCGACACCAGCAGTTGCTCTGACATCCCACGTGCTGCAGGAGGAACGTTGCATCATTCCACCTGCCTCTTGGTGGCACTGAAATAAGAACCAACAAGCTCACCAATATCACGCAACTGGCTAAACAGCAGGTTCAACAGACTGTACCTTTATCTGCAGCCCCCTCTCCTCAGACTCCTTGCCGAAGACTCATGAGCTGAAGACTCGCACTTGCCCTCTACACAGCACATTACCTCTACACAGCCTCTCTACCAACACAGCCACTCCCAACAGGCCGCTTCGCTGGATCTTGCTTTTTTATTAGTTGCTCAATCAGCCAATTTCGATGCTCCAAACAATTTGCGCGCCATATTTTCAAGTGCTCTGCTAAACTGTGAAGTCCTTTTATCCGCGTCATTAATGTAGGTTGTAAAATAGGGAGACCCAGCACTGGCCTTTGCAGCATCGGTCTAGTTATTGACCCATTTATCCAAGTGAATGGGCTGCCACACAAGTCAGGCAAGTGGTCAGTGTTATCCTGGATGGTGTAGGAGCCGCAACGTCTCTTGACGTGTCCCTTGTGGTCCATGGGGAAAGGTTTGAATGTGAAGAAGCGAGTCTCTCAGTGCAAGATTTCAATACTGTTATACCACCAGGCCACAGATTGGAAATGACTGATTCAGTTTAGTTTCTGGATCAATATTGACATTCCACGCCCCCTCCCACAAAACCTACCCGCTCTCACCCCCAACACCACAGGAGCTGGCCAGAATTAACTGGAAGGAGGCCCTAGCAGGGAAGACGGTGGAACAGCAATGGCAGATATTCCTAGGAATAATGCAAAAGTTGCAGGATCAATTTATCCCAAAGAGAAGGAAAGATTCCAAGGGGAGTAAGAGGCACCCGTGGCTGACAAGGGAAGTTAAGGACAACATAAAAATAAAAGAGCAGAAGTACAACAAAGCAAAGAAGAGTGGGAATCCAGAGGATTGGGACTCTTTTAAAGAGCAACAGAAGATGACTAAGAAGGCAATACGGGGAGAAAAGATGAGGTACGAGGGTAAACTAGCCAATAATATAAAGGAGGATAGTAAAAGCTTTTTTAGGTATGTAAAGAGGAAAAAAATAGTCAAGGCAAATGTGGGTCCCTTGAAGACAGAAGCGGGGGAATTTATTATGGGGAACAAGGAAATGGCAGATGAGTTGAACCGGTACTTTGGATCTGTCTTCACTAAGGAAGATACAAGCAATCTCCCAGATGTTCTAGTGGCCAGAGATCCTAGGTTGACGGATGAACTGAAGGAAATCCATATTAGGCAGGAAATGGTGTTGGGTAGACTGATGGGACTGAAGGCTGATAAATCCCCAGGGCCTGATGGTCTGCATCCCAGAGTACTTAAGGAGGTGGCACTAGAAATTGTGGACGCATTGGTGATCATTTTCCAATGTTCTATACATTCTGGATCAGTTCCTGTGGATTGGAGGGTAGCTAATGTTGTTCCACTTTTTAAGAAAGGAGGGAGAGAGAAAACGGGAAATTATAGACCAGTTAGTCTGACGTCAGTGGTGGGGAAGATGCTGGAGTCAATTATAAAAGAAGAAATTGCGGAGCATTCGGATAGTAGTAACAGGATTGTTCCGAGTCAGCATGGATTTACGAAGGGGAAATCATGCTTGACTAATCTTCTGGAATTCTTTGAGGATGTAACTAAGAAAATTGACAGGGGAGAGCCGGTGGATGTGGTGTACATTGACTTTCAGAAAGCCTTTGACAAGGTTCCACATAGGAGATTAGTGGGCAAAATTAGAGCACATGATATTGGAGGTAGGGTACTGACATGGATAGAAAATTGGTTGACAGACAGAAAGCAAAGAGTGGGGATAAATGGGTCCCTTTCAGAATGGCAGGCAGTAACTAGTGGGGTACCGCAGCTATTTACGATATACATTAATGACATGGATGAAGGGATTAAATGTGCCATTAGCAAATTTGCAGATGATACAAAGCTGGGTGGTAGTGTGAGCTGTGAGGAAGATGCTATGAGGATGCAGGGTGTCTTGGACAGGTTGTGTGAGTGGGTGGATGCATGGCTGATGCAGTTTAATGTGGATAAGTGTGAGGTTATCCACTTTGGTGGTAAGAATAGGAAGGCAGAGTATTATCTGAATGGTGTCAAGTTAGCAACAGATCCGGGTGTCCTAGTGCATCAGTCACTGAAAGGAAGCATGCAGGTACAGCAGGCAGTGAAGAAAGCCAATGGCATGTTGGTCTTCATAACAAGAGGAGTTGAGTATAGGAGCAAAGAGGTCCTTCTACAATTGTACAGGGCCCTAGTGAGACCGCACCTGGAGTACTGTGTGCAGTTTTGGTCTCCAAATTTGAGGAAGGATATTCTTGCTATTGAGGGTGTGCAGCGTAGGTTCACTAGGTTGATTCCCGGAATGGCGGGACTGTCATATGTTGAAAGACTGGAGCGACTAGGCTTGTAGACACTGGAATTTAGAAGGATGAGAGGGGATCTTATCGAAACGTATAAGATTATTAAGGGGTTGGACACGTTAGAGGCAGGAAACATGTTCCCAATGTTGGGGGAGTACAGAACAAGGGGCCACAGTTTAAGAATAAGGGGTAGGCCATTTAGAACTGAGATGAGGAAAAACTTTTTCAGTCGGAGAGTTGTGAATCTGTGGAATTATCTGCCTCAGAAGGCAGTGGAGGCCAATTCTCCGAATGCATTCAAGAGAGAGCTAGATAGAGCTCTTAAGGATAGCGGAGTCAGGGGGTATGGGGAGAAGGCAGGTGCGGGGTACTGATTGAGAATGATCAGCCATGATCACATTGAATGGCGGTGCTGGCTCGAATTGCCGAATGGCCTCCTCCTGCATCTATTATCTATTGTCTATTGATAGTGGTGGATTGTAGTTCACTGTTCACTTTGCAATCTTTTCCTTCTTGTGTTAATCATTGTTTAATCCCACTATTATTATTCGGTTTACTGCAGAGCAGCAGAATATGGTAATACCTATCCACACCTTGGCTGAAGATGGAAACAGGACTGCGGCTCCAGTGACCCCAACAACAAGGACGGACACAGGTGTGTTGCAGAATTCTTCAAGATATAAATGTTGTCTTGATATCTGGTTGCATCTAATGCATGGTCGACAGGTCCGAAGGATAAGGGATGAAGGAAGGGACTGAGAAAGAGAGGATGTTATCCTGCAGGCGGTAATTGAAAGGACAGAGGGAGTGATCATTGAGGCGATGAGTCATCCTCATTGAAGATTCAGATGTGCATTAATGCAGTGACTGGGGAGAGGCTTTCTGAGAAACTGAAGAGTATAAGATGGCGCATAAAACATGGCGACTCTTGTATTTGGACTCTGTGCAGTCTGCACTGTTAGAGTTATTATGGTCAAGTTGTACCTCAGAGTCATAGAGGCATACGGTATGGAAAAAGGCTCACCTTGGACATGTCAAACAACATGGCCGATCTACTATAGTCCCACAAGCCTGTGTAAGACCCATGTCCCTCTAAACCTATCCTATCCATGTACCGATTTTGTCATAAAATCCCCTACTCCACCTGAATCCTATGTCATTTCTTTCTTGATTCTCCTCCTCTGGGTAAAAGACTGTGTGCATTGATCTATTCTATATAACAGATAGTGTATCAATTCTTCTCCTAATCCTCGTGTACAGGAGGATGGTCACTGAACTTGGGTACACATGACAAAGTATCCATTGAAGCCAGGGAGCATGAGGCCACAGAGAGTGGAGTAAAGCAGGGTGGTTCATGCATGTGGAAGATAATCCTAGGAAGATTAGCTGGCATCAACTACAGTGTTGCCTCAAGCGATAAGTGCATCTGCACCTCTTCATCAGTGCATTCGTTTAATGTGCATTTTTTTGCTGTGATCTGTTCTCTGTCTGAACACCGGCTATGGAGATGATCACACTCCCCCAGTGCCCACCCTTCCCGTGTCCAACGCTGCCCCATCCCCCTGGGGCCCATGTTCCCTGGTCACACCGTCACATCCTCCTCGGTTCAGACGCTATCCAACTCTCCCCTGCTCACATGTTACCTCAACCTCCCCGATTCTTCAGACTGATGGCAGAGTTAGTCGTAAGCTGGCAGAGAGGTGCGGCAACACAAAGCCTGGCAAGTGAGATGGATGTTATTGAGGAGGGTTTTTTTGATAGGTAGTTGGTTGAACAAAGGCTAGAGATGAAACATCAAGATGTTAAGCAGAAGGACTGAGTGTTGGAGATTGTGAAAATAAAGAAAGGAATATCGGAGGAAGGAACTGGGGAGGGGAGAAATCAGTGCGAGACTGGAGAGAGTGGGCGGAAATAAGGCGGGTGTGCGGTTTGGATTGTTACTTAATCTTGGGGAATTCAGTGTTCATACCATTGGATTTAAGGCGACCCAAGCGGAATGTGAAGTGCTGTTTCTTCAGTGAGCATGTGTCCAAGGACAGAGAGGTTGGTATGGCAATGGGACAAGAGTTGCAATGTTTGGCAATTGGCGAGACAAAGCATAGACTCGGCGACTGTTTTGCCGAACACTTCCGCTTTATCTGCCAAAACCTAGTGGATTTTCCGGTTGCTAACCATTTTTGCTCCTCGCGCAAATTTCTCCCACCCCCTCCCTTTCCACTTACATGAATTCATCTCACTGCACAATTTGCAACTCTTCACTCCATTTGTTTTACACCTGTCTTTTCATCTCTGGCCTTTCCCCAATTATCAGCCTATCAAAAACTCCCCTCACCTGTATCCACCTTCCTTACAGTCTTTCACCTGTTCTTCCTCTTGTCCACATTTCTCCCCACTCACCGCCACCACAATCAGCCTAAAAACAGATCCAGACTTGAAACGTCACCTACCATATTCTCCAGAGATGATGGTTGACCCACTGAGTTCCTCCAGCAAATTGTCTTATTCCGATATTCTTCTTGGATCATTCTCATTAGGAGCCTGGAACACTCAGGGTGGGGGTTGCTGTTGTAGCGAGAGCCAAGGGTACTGATTCAGATGATGTTTTGTTTCTCTCTTTGAATACACAGATCTGACGCCTACATTGTCTGAGCTCCTGACACAGTGGAACGAGTACCAATTGTTCCAACTAACAAAATTCTATCGGGAGAGACTGAAACAGGCGATTGAAGAAGGGGTTGAAAGTCTCAGCTTCATGATGAGACCCGAGGGACATTTCACTAAACAAGAACACGTGGTAAGTGGAAGGATCACGGTCACTTCTGTTTCCCGTCACAGAACTGACGGCATTTGGGAAGAGTGACCAATGCCAGTCTCACTCACCTCGCACTCCCTGGGCTGAACAATGTAATGGACAATGCAATAATCTCTGATCGGTTTGTGTCCTGTAGATCTGGTATCAGGAATAAAACCTGTGACATGGGAACTTCTGAGAATTGTCCATTCTGATCCAGCTGTTCTTCCCACACATGCATCTTAGCACAACGGTCAGGGAGCAGTAAACTTGTAAACTAGAATCAAAAACGATAACATGTTTTATGTGGCATCAGTTTCATTGGTCGCATTTAGTTCAGTTAATTAAACCACAGAGGGCATTAGGCAAAAGCACAAGAACTGAAGATCCTGGTTTACAAAAAAAGGACATACTGTGCTGCACTAAATAACTCTGTTTTTGGAGATACTGCCTGACCTGCTGAATTACTCTGACATTAAACTGTTCGCTTGTCATTCAATCTACAATCTCAACAAACAATATTCAGCAGGTCAGTTATGCGCGCATCTGTGGGAAGAGGAGCCGAGTTAAAGGAGGGGATGAGCTGCAGGAAATGTGCAAGAGAGGGATGTCTTTGATCGGGTGTAACTGGGGTAGGTATAGAAATAAAAAAGTTATCTGGTCAATGAGTGAATGCGGGCTCAGAGTGTAGCAAAATAACTGCAGATGCTGCACAAATCAAATGTATCACAAAATGCTGGAGTAACTCAGCAGGTCAGGCAGCATCTAGGAGCGAGGGAATGGGTGACGTTTCAGGTCTAGACCCTTTTTCAGACGGATGTCAGGGGGCGGGACAAAGAAAGTATATAGGTGGAGGCTGGAAGACAGTGGGAGAACTGAGGAGGGGGGAGGGGGAAAAGAGAGAGACAGAAACTATCTAAAGTTGGAGAAGTCAATGTTCATACCATTGGGCTGCAAGTTGCCCAAGCGAAATATGAGGTGCTGTTCCTCCAATTTCCGCTGGGCCTCACTATGACACTAGAGGAGGCCCATGACAGAAAGGTCAGACTGGGAGTGGGAGGGGGAGTTGAAGTGCTCAGCCACCGGGAGATCAGGTTGGTTAAGGCGGACTGAGCGAAGGTGTTGAGTGAAACGATCGCCGAGCCTGCGTTTGGTCTCGCCGATGTAGCGAAATTGACATCTAGAGCAGCGGATACAATCAATGAAGTTGGTGGAGGTGCAGGTGGACCTCTGTCTCACCTGGAAAGACTGTTTAGTTCCTTGGACGGAGTTGAGGGGGGAGGTAAATGGACAGGTGTTGCATCTCCTGCGGTTGCAGGGGAAAGTGCCCGGGGAGGGGGTGGTTTGGGTACGAAGGGACTAGTGGACCAGGGAGTTACGGAGGGAACGGTCTCTGCGGAACACAGAAAGGGGAGGAGATGGGAAGATGTGGCCGGTAGTGGGGTCCAGTTGTAGGGGAAGGAAATGTTGCAGGATGATTTGTTGGATTTGCTGGCTGATGGGGTGGAAGGTGAGAACGAGTGGGATTCTGTCCTTGTTACGAATGGGGGGAGGGGGAGCAAGAGCGGAGCTGTGGGATATAGAGGATGTCCAGTGAGAGCCTCATCTATAATGGTAGAGGGGAAGCCCCGTTGCCTGAAGAATGAGGACATCTCTGATGCCCTAGTGTGGAACACCTCATCCCGGGCGCAGATGCGGCGTAGACGGAGGAATTGGGAGTAGGGGATAGACTTTTTGCAGGAGTCAGGGTGGGAAGAGGTGTAGTCCAGATAGCTGTGGGAGTCAGTGGGTTTGTAGTAGATGTCAGTGACTAGTCTGTCTCCTGTGATGGAGATGGTGAGGTCCAAAAACGGTAGGGAGATGTCGGAGATAGTCCAAGTATAGTTAAGAGCAGGATGGAAATTGGAAGTGAAGTGCATGAAGTCAGTGAGTTCTGCATGGGTACAAGAGGTGGCACCAATGCAGTCGTCGATGTAGCGGAGATAGAGTTCGGGGATGGGGCCGGTGTACGTCTGGAACAGGGATTGTTCGACGTACCGAAAAAGAGGCAGGCGTAGCTGGGCCCATGCGAGTGCCCACAGCTACGCCTCTGGTTTGGAGGAAGTGGGAGGAGCCAAAGGAGAAGTTGTTAAGGGTATGAATCAGCTCTGCCAGGCCGAGGAGAGTGTTACTAGATGGGGATTGGCTGGTTCTACTGTCGAGGAAGAAACGGAGGGCTTCAAGACCATCCTTGTGGGGGATGGAAGTGTAGAGTGACTGGGCATCCATGGTAAAGATGAGGGAGTGGGGGCCAGCAAACCGGAAGTTATCGAGGAGATGGAGAGCATGTGAGGTGTCTTGGACGTAGGTGGGGAGGGATTTGACCAGCGGGGATAGGATGGAGTCGAGGTAGGTGGAAAGAAGTTCGGTGCGGGCTCAGAGTGGGTAAGAATGTAGATGAAATAACATAGTAGCATCAAAATGCCGAGCAGGAAGCAATGCAGGCTGGACTGGACACATCCATTTCTAGTGGGATATTATCTATGTGAGGCCAAAATGAATTGGATAAATTTCCCATCCATATCAACACAGCCATCGTTGACCTAAATGGCCTGTTCCCGTGCTGTACTCTGCTGTGTTCTCGGACACTGCCAGGTGTGAAGCGCGTTTCACACTGTCAGGACTCTGGGAGTGCACAGTTGGTTAGCCCAGTGTCATGGGTGTATGAACAGGCAAACCAATGCCTGCCTCTATGCTCAATAATACCAGAGTATCCCATTGCTGAATCGCTAATACCCCCCCCCATTAGCACTGTCTCATTCACTTGTCAATATATTTATTGTTGTTCTTCACAGAATATCACTGAGCTCGCGGTCAAGAGAAACCGGAGCGACTGTTCGACGCTCTTCCTAAGTCTGGTGATGGAGAAAGGCAACCGGCCCCGGCGGGTGATGTGGGAATCCTTTGTGAAAATGCAGAATGAATTACCAAAGCTGGACAAAATACTGAAAGAAATCCAGAAGCTCGGTACGGCAAATCAACACACTGAACTGAATATCACTTTGGAACACTGGTGTTAACAATGTTATTCAAGTCTGGTTTAATGAATGCTCTTTGATTTGAACAGGTCCTGATCCACAAGAGTACATGAACATCACCAGTGGTTTATCTGATTTACCCTCTCATATGGAAGGTGAGTGTTGAAATGTACAGTTCACACCAATAACTTGTTAAAATTGATGTAATACTGAAACTGTTTGTTCAGAGCTTTGCAGAATCGGAAATCAGAAGATCAAACCTTAAGCAATTGTTTGACTGAAAGTAAGCATGCAGGTACAGCAGGCAGTGAAGAAAGCTAATGGCATGTTGGCCTTCATGACAAGAGGAGTTGAGTATAGGAGCAAAGAGGTCCTTCGGCTGTTGTACTAGTGAGACCACACCAAATTTATGTCTCCAAATTTGAGGAAGAACATTCTTGCAGCAAGTGCAACGTAGGTTTACTAGGTTACTTCCAGCAATCGCGGGATTGTCGTATTTTGAAAGACTGGAGCGACTGAGCTTGTATACACTGCAATTTGAAAGGATGAGAGTGGATCTTATAACATATAACATATAACATATAACATATAACAACTACAGCATGGAAACAGGCCTGTCCGGCCCTACCAGTCCACGCCGACCATTCTCCCTGACCTAGTCTCATCTACCTGCACTCAGACCATAACCCTCCAATCCCCTCCTATCCATATACCTATCCAATTTACTCTTAAATAATAAAATCGAGCCAGCCTCCACCACTTCCACCGGAAGCCCATTCCATACAGCCACAACCCTCTGAGTAAAGAAGTTCCCCCTCATGTTACCCCTAAACCTTTGTCCCTCAATTCTGAAGCTATGTCCCCTTGTTGGAATCTTCCCCACTCTCAAAGGGAAAAGCCTACCCACGTCAACTCTGTCCGTCCCTCTCAAAATTTTAAAAACCTCTATCAAGTCCCCCCTCAACCTTCTACGCTCCAAAGAATAAAGACCCAACCTGTTCAACCTCTCTCTGTAGCCTAAGTGCTGAAACCCAGGCAACATTCTAGTAAATCTCCTCTGTACCCTCTCCATTTTGTCGACATCCTTCCTATAATTTGGCGACCAGAACTGCACACCATACTCCAGATTTGGCCTCACCAATGCCCTGTACAATTTCAACATTACATCCCAACTTCTATACTCGATGCTCTGATTTATAAAGGCAAGCATACCAAACGCCTTCTTCACCACCCTATCCACATGAGATTCCACCTTCAGGGAACAATGCACAGTTATTCCCAGATCCCTCTGTTCCACTGCATTCCTCAATTCCCTACCATTTACCCTGTACGTCCTATTTTGATTTGTCCTACCAAAATGCAGCACCTCACACTTATCAGCATTAAACTCCATCTGCCATCTTTCAGCCCACCCTTCCAAAAGGCCCAAGTCTCTCTGTAGACTTTGAAAATCTACCTCACTATCAACTACTCCACCTATCTTAGTATCATCTGCATATTTACTAATCCAATTTGCCACACCATCATCCAGATCATTAATGTAAATGACAAACAACAGTGGACCCAACACAGATCCTTGGGGCACTCCACTAGACACTGGCCTCCAACCTGACATACAATTGTCAACCGTTACCCTCTGGTATCTCCCATTCAGCCATTGTTGAATCCATCTTGCAACCTCACTATTAATACCCAACGATTTAACCTTCTTAATCAACCTACCATGTGGAACCTTGTCAAATGCCTTACTGAAGTCCATATAGACAACATCCACAGCCTTGCCCTTATCAATTTCCCTGGTAACCTCTTCAAAAAATTCAAGAAGATTAGTCAAACATGACCTTCCAGGCACAAATCCATGTTGACTGTTTCTAATCAGGCCTTGATTATCCAAATAATTATATATATTGTCCCTAAGTATCTTTTCCATTAATTTTCCCACCACAGACGTCAAACTAATAGGTCTATAATTGCTAGGTTTACTTTTAGAACCTTTTTTAAACAAAGGCACAACATGCGCAATGCGCCAATCTTCCGGCACCATCCCTGTTTCTAATGACGTTTGAAATATTTCCGTCATAGCCCCTGCTATTTCTGCACTAACTTCCCTCAATGTCCTAGGGAATATCCTATCAGGACCTGGAGACTTATCCACTTTTATATTCTTCAAAAGTGTCCGTACCTCCTCTTCTTTAATCCTCCTAATTTCCATCACTACTCTACTTGTTTCGCTTACCTCACATAATTCAATATCCTTCTCCTCGGTAACATTGAAACATATAAGATTATTATGGGATTGGAGAAGCTAGAGGCAGGAAACATGTTCCCAATGTTGGGGTAGTCAAGAAGCAGGGGCCACAGTTTAAAAATAAGGTGTAGGCCATTTAGAACGGAGATGCGGACATTTTTTTTCACTCAGACAGTTGTAAATCTGTGGAATTCTCCGCCTCAGAAGGCAGTGGAGGTCAATTCTCTGGATGCTTTCAAGAGATTTAGATAGATCTCTTAATGAAAGCGGAGTCAGGGGGTAGGGGAAGAGGGCAGGAACGGGGTACTAATTGTGGATGATGAGCCATAATCACATTGAATGGCGGTGCTGGCTCGAAGGGCCGAATGGCCTATTGTCTATTCTCTTTTGACACGGGGATTCTCTATGGATTTCTTCTTTGTCTGTGGATTCAAGTGCAGCTTAGTTTAGTGTACTGACACATAGTGACAGTACTGTCATATGGTGAGGTACAGTGAAACGTTTTTGTTGCGTGTTACCCAGTCAGCAGAAAGACAAGACGTGATTATAATCGAGCCATATACAGTATAGATAAATTATGAGGAAATAACGTTTAGTGCAGGGTAAAAGGAGGAAAGTCCGATCTAGGATTGCCCGCGTGTAACCAAGGAGGTAGATGGTAGTTTCCAGATCACCCGATCTCTGACATACACCAGAACTATTACACTGCATTATTTCAACTCCTCCAGGCGTTAATTGTACAAGGTTTTGCAATGCATCAGGTTGTGGGTGAAATCAGTGATATCCAGTGCACACCTGGAGGAGAATGTGTGCGCAGTGATGCCCCACACACTGCTGACAGGGTTCCTCACACACGGGAAAACCCCACACACGGGAAAACCCCACACACTCCTAGATGGGTCCTGACACACTGTGTAACTCCACACACTCCTAGATGGGTCCTGACACACTAACTCCACACACTCCTAGATGGGTCCTGACACACTCTAACCCCACACACTCCTACATGGGTCCTGACACACTGTGTAACCCCACACACTCCTCACAGCGTCCTGACACACTGAAAATATGTACATTTCTGTGAACATTCCCGAATGTCTACAATGTCGAGGATGAGGTTCCCTCCACCACAGTGGATAGAAACCTGAATGAATCGGATCTGTCTCTCACTCCCCTGCTCCTGGACAGACCAAGTACCCCGTTTCATAGTCTTCACTCTGTACCCGACAATCCTTCTCAATCAGTTATTGATTTTTCACAATTGTTGACAAGTCACAATAAGTTCTCACCTCTAGACACAACACCCCTACCTCCACATGTATGTTGAATGAATTGCTTCCTTCATGACTCTCTGTCTTGCTCTTCCATGTCCAGCTTCTATTTCCACTTCCCCATGGACACCCCTCCTTTGCCCACTTTGCCCAAACATGCCCTCTCTCCCCCCTCTCCCCCCTCTCCCCCCTCTCCCCCCTCTCCCCCCTCTCCCCCTCTCTCTCCCCCTCTCTCTCCCCCTCTCTCTCCCCCTCTCTCTCCCCCTCTCTCTCCCCCTCTCTCTCCCCCCTCTCTCTCCCCCCTCTCTCTCCCCCCTCTCTCTCCCCCCTCTCTCTCCCCCCTCCCTCTCCCCCCTCCCTCTCCCCCCTCTCTCTCCCCCCTCTCTCCCCCCTCTCTCTCCCCCTCTCTCTCCCCCCTCTCTCTCCCCCCTCTCTCTCCCCCCTCTCTCTCCCCCTCTCTCTCCCCCTCTCTCTCCCCCTCTCTCTCCCCCCTCTCTCTCCCCCCTCTCTCTCCCCCCTCTCTCTCCCCCCTCTCTCTCCCCCCTCTCTCTCCCCCCTCTCTCTCCCCCCTCTCTCTCCCCCCTCTCTCTCCCCCCTCTCTCTCCCCCCTCTCTCTCCCCCCTCTCTCTCCCCCCTCTCTCTCTCCCCCTCTCTCTCTCCCCCTCTCTCCCCCCTCCTCTCTCCCCCCTCCTCTTTCTCTCCCCCTTCTCTCTCCCCCCTCCCCTCTCTCTCTTTCTGCCTCTCTCCCCCCTCTCTCTCCCCACTCTCTTTCTCCCCCTCTCCCCCCTCTCTCTCCCCCTCTCTTTCTCCCCCTTCTCCCCCTCTCCCCCCTCTCTTCCTCTCTCCCCCCCCTCTCTTCCTCTCTCCCCCCCTCTCTCCGTCTCTCTCTCCGTCTCTCTCTCCGTCTCTCTCTCTGTCTCTCTCTCTGTCTCTCCAAATGAAATGTCATCTCCCGTGTCTGTAACCAGGTTTACCTCACTCCACTGAAATCCTTCAGGAGCGTTGAACTCATTCTTGTAATGGTAAATGTTGTGTTTTGAGTTGAGTCATCTAACATTGTGTCCATTATCTGCCTATTCCCATGCAAGATGTTCAACGTAAACACAAGGAGACTGCGAGCACAGACTGAAACACTGAGCGTGAACACGATCCTGATGAAGGAGAAGGTGAAGGTTTGCCAGCTGCTTGATCGATACGCTGAGCTCACAATCACCTCCACTGTTCGAGATCGGACACTGGTAGAACATGAGCTGCTGGCAAGAGGCCGGGACCATGAAAAATGGAGAGAGAAATGTCTCCGGATAGAACTGGAAAAAATCAGGACAGATCAATTACTCCACAGCAGCTTTTCGAGAAGTAAATCCCGTTCTGGGAGTTCAGCATCTGTGGCCGGAGTCCCAGGGATCGGAAAAACAACAATGGTGCAAAAGATTGTTAATGACTGGGCCACAGGGAAAATATATCAGGACTTCCAGTTTGTTTTCAGTTTTAAATTCCGAGATTTAAACACTATTAACTGCAGAGTGACCCTGAAGGAACTGATTCTGGATCAGTATCCTTACTTTAGGAATATCCTGGGAGAGGTCTGGAAGAACCCGGAGGGATTGCTGTTTATATTCGACGGTCTGGATGAATTTAATGGCAGGATCGATTTTGCTGACAGTCGGAGAGACACAGAACCTCAGCACAAGTGTCCAGATCCCGAGTGGTGGTGTGAAGTGTCTGACATTGTGTACAGTTTAATCCAGCACAAGCTGCTGCCAGGGTGTTCAGTGCTAGTGACCACCCGACCCACTGCGTTACATTTACTGGAAAAGGCAGAGATCAGTGTCAGGGCTGAAATCCTGGGATTTGTTGGTGAGGAACGGAAAGAATATTTCACCAGGTATTTTGATGATCAGACGGTGGCAGCAGCTGTTTTCAAACATGTGGAGGAGAACGAGATCCTGTACACCATGAGCTACAACCCCTCCTACTGCTGGATCCTCGCCCTGACACTGGGCCCCTTCTTCACACAAACACACCGGGACCCGCAGCGAGTTCCCAAGACCATCACCCAACTATATTGCTACTTTATTTACAACATCCTGAAAAACCACGGCCGTGAGATTGAGAGCCCCCGTGAGGTGTTACTGAGAGTTGGTCAGATGGCCTTCACTGGAGTGTCCGAGAAGAACATTGTGTTCACAGATGGAGATTTGATCAAGTACTATCTGCAGCCTTCCCAGTTCCTGTCCGGGTTCCTGATGGAACTTTTGGAGAGAGAGGATTCAGCCCGGAGCGTGGTGTACACCTTCCCCCACCTCACTGTCCAAGAGTTTGTAGCTGCACTCGCACAATTCCTGACTGCAGATACCAGGAATACGCTGAAACTCCTGTCTGAAGCCCACAGCGCGACAGACGGGCGATTTGAGGTATTTCTCCGTTTTGTCGCTGGTCTCTCCTCCCCACGGTCAGCTCAGGTCCTGGAGGAGTTTCTGGGTCCATTTCCTCATCAAACAATCTGCCGAGTGATTGACTGGGTGAAGGAGGAGGTTCAACACCAGGCTGGAAACACAGGGGAGGACGCTGGTAAACGGAGCCTCCTGAACGCGCTGCACTACCTGTTTGAGTCTCAGAATCCTGCACTGGCTCAACAGACACTGGGATCTGTGGAAATACTTTCATTACTTGGACTGGGACTGACCCCGATTGACTGCGCGGTCCTGTCTCATGTCATCAGGCACTGTGATACAATCAAACACCTCGATCTGCGGGATTGCCGCATTCAGTGTGAAGGTCTCCAGCGGCTGGGACCGGTTCTGCACAAGTGTCAGCACTTGGGGTAACTGTCCGTTTGACGCAAACACTGACCTGTGAAATTGTTTCACTATTTTGTTCTTCCGTCCAGCAACCTTTCTATGGGGCCGGCCGTCACTGTGCACGGCACCCCTCCTCTTTTACACTACCAGGATCGCCGGTGGTCTACTCCGTCCCCCTCTCCATCGGGTCGCCGGTGTTCTACTCCGTCACCCTCTCACCCGGGTCACCGGTGGTCGACACCGCCCCCCCTCCACCAGGTTACCGGTGGTCGACTCCGTCCTCCCTCCCCCGAGTCACCGGTGGTCCACTCCGCCCAACCCCTCCCCTGGGTCACCCGTAGTCGATTCCGTTCACCCCTCCACCCTCCCCCGGGTCGCTGGTGGGCGATTCCGTTCCCCCTCCTCCCTCCCGCGGGTCACCGATAGTCGGCTCCGTCTCCCTCTCCCGTGTTGCTAGTGGTCGACTCCACCGCCCCCCCCCCCCCTCCCCCGGGTCACCGATGGTAGCTGCCGTTCTCCCTCCCCCACGTCACGTGTGTTGCAGGCGTTCTCTGCACGGGGAACTTTTCCCAGTCGTCGGGGAATGAGAATAAATGGTAAAAGTCACCAAACACCACAACGACAGAGATTTATTCAACAATTTGCTGAGGCGCTTCCAGAAATATCAGTTTCGGAGAAGTTATCTGAGCCCCGGGGTTTGTATCAGTTTGTTCCTTACTCTGTCTGTTTGTGTTTAGATTGGGATACAACGACCTGGGTGATTCCGGAGTGAAACTGGTGTGTGCGGCATTGAGGAACCCGGACTGTAAAATACAGACACTGGGGTAAGCCCCAGACTGTGAGAGATTGTGTTTACAGTCACTGGGTGTCTGACACTGAACATTAATATCATCAGTAATTGTGTCACTGATAAACACTGGGGATTTGCACCGTCTCCTGTCTCTCTGTGCCCCTCACCCTCACTCTCTCTCTCATCTCCAGGCTGGGCAGTGTCGGTCTCACAGACTCTGGAGCCGAGGATCTCGCCTCCGCTCTCAGTACAAACCCCTCACTGACGGAGCTGGAGCTGAGTGATAATAGACTGGGAGATTCAGGAGTGAAACTGGTGTCTGCGGCGCTGGGGAACACGGACTGTAAAATACAGAGACTGAAGTAAGTCCTAGACTGTCCGATATTGTGTTTGTACAGTCACTGAGTGTCTGACACTGATCATTATTATGTTTAGTAAATGTGTCACCGATAAACACTGGGGATTTGCACCGTCTCGTGTCTCTCTGTGTCCCTCACCCTCACTCTCTCTCATCTCCAGGCTGCGGACTGTCGGTCTCACAGATTCTGGAGCCGAGGATCTCGTCTCCGCTCTCAGTACAAACCCCTCACTGACGGAGCTGGACCTGACTTGGAATAATCTGGGAGATTCCGGAGTGAAACCGGTGTCTGCGGCGCTGAGGAACCCGGACTGTAAAATACAGACACTGGGGTAAGTCCCAGACTGTTAGAGATTGTGTTTACAGCCACTGGGTGTCTGACACTGATCATTAATATGTTTAGTAAATGTGTCACTGATAGACACTGGGGATTTGCACCCTCTCCTGTCTCTCAGTGTCCCTCACCCTCACTCTCTCTCATCTCCAGGCTGAACGGTGTCGGTCTCACAGATTCTGGAGCCGAGGATCTCGCCTCCGCTCTCAGTACAAACCGCTCACTGACGGAGCTGGATCTGAGTGGGAATAATCTGGGAGATTCCGGAGTGAAACCGGTGTCTACGGCGCTGAGGAACCCGGACTGTAAAATACAGAGACTGAGGTAAGTCCCAGACTGTGAGAGATTGTGTTTACAGTCACTGTGTGTCTGACACTGAACATTAATATGATCAGTAATTGTGTCACTGATAAACACTGGGGATTTGCACTGTCTCATGTCTCTCTGTGTCCCTCACCCTCACTCTCTCTCTCATCTCCAGGCTGAACAATGTCGGTCTCACAGATTCTGGAGCCGAGGATCTCGTCTCCGCTCTCCGTACAAACCCCTCACTGACGGAGCTGCACCTGGGGGACAACTCCCTCACAGACCGATCTGTTCCCGCTCTCCGCCGCCTCATACTGACCCTCCCGAGACTGAAGCGGATCAGGTGAGTGTTTGTGTTAATGTTTATTGTGATAAAATATCAGGGGATGTGCGGGCTTCTCCTGTGATTTAGTTCTGTGAGTGTTGTTGAAATATCAACCGCAGTCCCTGTTCCTGACACTGATGTTTAATCTGTTTATTTTGTCTTTATTCCTGGGCTTGTTTCAGGCTGTCGGAGAATACGTTCAGTGCAGATGGACAGAACCAGCTGGAGAGTCTGCAGGGAATCAGATCCGGACTGAGTGTGGACGTGTGAACATCTCGGGGTGTAAACGTCACCGCCCTGGGGACGGGAATATTGTTGGCCGATTCCCCGCCCTCCCCTTTAAACGGCCGCCCTCCCCTTTAAACGGCCGCCCTCCCATTTAAACGGCCGCCTTCCCCTTTAAACGGCCACCCTCCCCTTTAAACGGCCGCCCTCCCCTTTAAAAGTCCGCCCTTCCCATTAAACGGCATTTAAATCCGGTGCTTCCCCCCAGTGGGGGACCGGGGAATTGCAGCTGGACCTGCAGGGTCTCGGATGTGTCTTTCTTTATCATAGACAATAGGTGCAGGAGGAGGCCATTCGGCCCTTCGAGCCTGTACGCACCGCCATTCAATGTGATCATGGCTGATCATTCTCAATCAGTACCCTGTTCCTGCCTTCTCCCCATACCCCCGACTCCGCTATCCTTAAGAGCTCTATCCAGCTCTCTCTTGAAAGCATCCAACGAAAGCATCCTGCCTCTAATGTGTCCAATCCCCTAATTATCTTAAATATCTTATGAGACCACACCTGCAAAATGCAGATTGTATTAGTTCAATTTATGAATCCTACATAAATAAATATTTAAGTTGCTGCATATTCCAAATTGCAGATTGTATTAGTTCAATTTATGAATCCTACATAAATAAATATTTATTTAAGTTGCTGCATATTCCAAAATGCAGATTGTATTATTTCAATTTATGAATCCTACATAAATAAATATTCATTTAAGTTGCATATTCCAAAATGCAGAATTATTTGTTCAAGTTATGAATCCTACATAAATAAAAATGTATTTCAGTTGCCACATATTCCAAAATGCAGAATGTATTTGTTCAATTTATGAATCCTACATAAATAAATATTTTGGATAACACACAACAATTGTTTATTCTTTAATCCCATAAGCAATAAAAGAGGCAAGTGCTCTCTCTCTCTCTCTCTCTCAACACACACACACACACACACAGTCTGTGTCTCTCTCTCTGACTCTCTATATTTATTCCAGTTGCCACATATTCCAAAATGCAGATTGTATTAGTTCAACTTAGGAATCCTACAGAAAGAAACATTCCCCCCCCCCCCGGCAACAGATGACGCTCTGCGCTGTGGCGCGGCGGCCAATCAGCGGTCTCGTTCTGCCCAGGCAACAGGAGACGCAAAAGGCATGTGCGCGGCGGCCAATCAGAGTTGCTCTTTCCACCCTGGCAACAGGCGACGACTAAGGCATAGGCGCGGCGGCCAATCAGAGGTCCCGTTCTACCCAGTGGGCGCGGTGGCCAATCACAGGTGCTCTTTCTCCCCTGGCATCAGATAACGCTTTGCGCTGCAGCGCAGTGACCAATCAGAGGTGCTCCTTCTCCCCTGGCAACAGATGACGCCTTAGACATGGGCGCGGCGGCCAATCAGAGGCCCCTTTATACCCCGGCAACAGATGACGCCATTGACATGGGCGTGGCGGCCAATCAGCGGTGCTCTTTCTCTCCTAGCATCAATGACGTTATGCGCTGTGGCGTGCTGACCAAGCAACGGCGTTCTTTCTCCCCTAGCACTAAATGACCTTTATAGAAATGGGTGCGGCGGCCAATCAGCGGTGCTCTTTCTCCCTAGCATCAGATGACGCAATGCGCTGTGGCGTGGTGACCAATCAGCGGCGTTCTTTCTCCCCTAGCACTAAATGACGCTTATGACATTGGCGCGGCAGCCAATCAGACATCCCTTTTATGTCCTGGCAACAGATGACGCCATAGGCATGGGCGCGGCGACCAATCAGCGGTCCCGTTCTACCCCGGCAACAGATGATGCCATAGACATGGGCGCGGTGGCCAATCAGAGGTCCCTTTATACCCCGGCAACAGGAGACGTCGGCCAATCGTCTGCCCCCCGGCAACAGATGACGATGCGCGCTGTGGCGCGGTATCCAATCAAAGGCCTCTTTCCACCCCTGGCAACAGATGACGCCATAGCCTTGGGCGCGGCGGCCAATCAGAGGCGCTTTTTCTCCCCTAGCTGGGAGAGATATGTCTATGCACACTGATTGACACGCCTATGCATACTGGTTGACACGTCTATGCACATTGATTGACACGTCTATGCACACTGATTGACACGCCTATGCACATTGGTTGACACGCCTGTGCACACTGATTGACACGCCAATGCACACAGATTGAAACACCTAACTTGTTTCCTGCATCTAACTTGTCTAATCCCTGGTGACAATAGACAATAGACAATAGGTGCATGAGGAGGCCATTCAGCCCTTCGAGCCTGTACGCACCGCCATTCAATGCGATCACGGCCGATCATTCTCAATCAGTACCCCGTTCCTGCCTTCTCCCCATACCCCCTCACTCCGCTATCCTTAAGAGCTCTATCCAGCTCTCTCTTGAAAGCATCCAACGAACTGGCCTCCACTGCCTTCTGAGGCAGAGAATTCCACACCTTCACCACTCTCTGACTGAAAAAGTTCTTCCTCATCTCCGTTCTAAATGGCCGACCCCTTATTCTTAAACTGTGTGGCCCCTTGTTCTGACTCCCCCAACATTGGGAACATGTTTCCTGCCTCTAATGTGTCCAATCCCCTAATTATCTTAAATATCTTATGAGACCACACCTGGAGTATTGTGTGCAATTTTGGTCTCCTAATTTGAATTTAGGAGCAAGGAGGTCCTTCTGCAGTTGTACAATACAATACAATACAATATATCTTTATTGTCATTGTACAGGAGTAAAACAAGATTGGGAATATGCCTCCCATACGATGCAATAAATGAATTAGCTCGTCTGTATTAATTTAAACAACCCAATGAAACAAATTACAACAGTTTTAAAACAGAATAAAGTGCAAGTAGACGCTGAAAGACTGGAGCGACTAGGCTTGTAAACACTGGAATTTAGAAGGACGAGAGCAGATCTTATCGAAACGTATAAGATTATTAAGGGTTTGGACACGTTAGAGGCAGGAAACATGTTCCCAATCGTGTGTGAAGAGGGAATAGAGTATGGGGCTCAGAACACAGCCCTGTGGTGTGCCGGTACTCAGGGTGATCGTGGAGGACAGGTGTGGGCCCATTCTCACTGCCTGCGGTCGCTCCAGCAGGAAGTCCAGGATCCAGTCGCATAACGACGCGCTGAGGCCTAGCTGGTGGAGTTTGGTGATGGGCTTGGTGGGGATGACCGTGTTGAAGGCAGAGCTATAGTCAATGAATAGCATCCTCGCGTACGTGCCCTGTCTCTCCAGGTGAGTCAGGACAGTGCGAAGACCCAGAGAGATGGCGTCCTCTGTGGATCTGTTTGCCCTACGTGCACATTGATGCAAGTCCAGTGAGTCAGGGATGCTGGATTTGATGTGTGAGAGGAACAGCCTTTCAAATCACTTCATGACTATAGGAGTTAGGGCAACCGTGCGATAGTCGTTCAGGTTGGTGATCTTTGCTTTTTTCGGCACCGGCACTATGGTAGACGACTTCAGGCACTTGGGGACCATAGCCAGAGATAACGACAGGTTAAAGATCCTGGCGAATACCTCAACCGAATGTTCAGCACAGTCCCTAAGTAACCCTTCCTTGAACTCCATCCGGGCCTGCGGCCTTGTGTGGGTTGAACCTTTGCAGAGTGAGACCGCACCTGGAGTACTGTGTGCAGGTTTGGTCTCCTAGTTTGAGTTTAGGAGCAAAGAGGTCCTTCTGCAGTTGTACAGGGCCCTGGCGAAATTAGAAATGCGTGCACTCAAACAGGAAATTTGAAATGCGTGCACTAAAGGTGCAGCAGTTATAATGGGTGACTTCAATCTACATATAGATTGGGTGAACCAAATTGGCAGGGGTGCTGAGGAAGAGGATTTCTTGGAATGTTTGCGAGATGGTTTTCTAAACCAACATGTCGAGGAACCAACGAGAGAGCAGGCCATTCTAGACTGGGTATTGAGTAATGAGGAAGGGTTAGTTAGCAGTCTTGTTGTGCGAGGCCCCTTGGGCAAGAGTGACCATAATATGGTGGAGTTCTTCATTATGATGGAGAGTGACAAAGTCAATTCAAAAACAAGTGTTCTGAACTTAAAGAAAGGTAACTTTGAGGGTATGAGACATGAATTGTCCAAGATAGACTGGCAATTTATACTTAAAGGGTTGACGGTGGACATGCAATGGAAGGCATTTAAAGGTCGCATGGAAGAACTACAACAATTGTTCATCCCAGTTTGGCAAAAGAACAAACCAGGAAAGGTAGTGCATCCGTGGCTAACAAGGGACATCAAGGATAGTATTAAAACAAAAGATGAAGCATATAAATTAGCCAGAAAAAGTATCATACCAGAGGACTGGGAGAAATTCAGAGTCCAGCAGAGGAGGACAAAGGGATTAATTAGGAAAGGGAAAATAGATTATGAGAGAAAACTGGCAGGGAACATAAAAACTGACTGCAAAAGCTTTTATAGATACGTGAAGAGAAAAAGACTAGTTAAGACAAATGTAGGTCCCTTGCAGTCGGAAACAGGTGAATTGGTCATAGGGAACAAGGAGATGGCAGACCAATTGAACAACTACTTTGGTTCTGTCTTCACTAAGGAAGACATAAACCGTCTGCCGGAAATAGCAGGGGACCGGGGGTCTAATGAGATGGAGGAACTGAGGGTAATCCAGGTTAGTCGGGAAGTGGTGTTAGGTAAATTAAACGGATTAAAGGCCGATAAATCCCCAGGGCCAGATAGGCTGCATCCCAGAGTGCTTAAGGAAGTAGCCTCACAAATAGTGGATGAATTAATGATAATTTTTCAAAACTCTTTAGATTCTGGAGTAGTTCCTGAGGACTGGAGGGTAGCTAATGTAACCCCACTTTTTAAAAAGGGAGGGAGAGAGAAAACGGGGAATTATAGACCAGTTAGCCTAACATCGGTAGTGGGGAAAATGCTAGAGTGGGGAAAATGCTGGTGCACCCGCGCTCCTCCGCCCCCACAGCTCTGACGGTCAATAGTCAATAGTCAATAGTCGTTTATTTGTTACATACACATAAATGTGTAGTAAAATGAAACATTACCCGCAGTTGAACAATAAGACCAATAAGATTAATCAATAAAAATGCAATAACACATACAATTACAACTAACACCAAACAAAAAGAAACATCCATCACAGTGAGTCTCCTCCAGTCCCTCCTCACTGTGATGGAAGGCCAGAATGTCTTTTTCTCTTCCCTGCCGTCTTGTCCCGCGGTCAGGCTGTTGGAGTTGCCACGTCGGGGCGGTCGGGGCTCCCGATATTGAAGCCCCCGCTGGGCGGTGAAAAAAAATCCCGCGGCCTATTTCAGGCCGCGCCGGATGGTGAAAGGTCCGTGGCGGGCCGACCCAAGCCCCGCGATTCGGGGCGGGCGAACACGTTGCCTCTGCCGCTGCCGGAGCTCCCGATGTCGGCCCCCATCCAGGGGCCTGCGGGCTTCCGACGTCCACGCGGCCCGCGCCGGAGCCTCCGGAGACGAGTCGCAGCCGCGCCCGCAGCATTCGCAGGCAGCCAGCGCCGCAGGTGGTGAGTCCGGACCGCGGGCTCTGCGAACCAGAGACCCAGATGGTCCCAGGTGCATGGCCGGTGGTAGGCCGCAACGGGAACGGAGACACGGCACAGAACAAAGGTCGCGTCTCCGTTCTGGAGAGAGAATGTTACAGTTACAGTTCCCGTTCCCTCCCACCCCCCCCCCAAAACATAACATACAACACTACATCATATTAACACTACAATTGAGACAAAAACAACAAAAAACACAAAAGACAGACGGACTGCAGGCAAGCTGCAGCTGCGACGGGGGTTTTTGGAGCAGCAGGTTGATGGTGAATGGCAGCCTCTTGCGTTTTTCAGCAGGCAGCTCTCTCGAGCGGAGCTCAAGTACAGTGCGTTCGATAGGGAGCTCCTGGCCCTTTATTTAGCAGTCCGGCACTTCCGTTACTTTTTAGAAGGCCGTTCTTTCGTGGCCTACACGGATCACAAACCTTTGACATTCGCTTTTGCTAATGTTTCTGATCCGTGGTCGGCTCGCCAGCAGCGGCACCTAACCCTCATTTCGGAGTTTACGACCGATGTCCGTCATATTGCGGGTAGGCTGAATGCCGTTGCTGATGCCCTGTCCCGGCCGGCCATTCCCTCCGTAGCCGTGGTTGGTAAACAGGTGGATTTCCAGGAGCTAGCGGAGGTTCAGCGCCTGGAAGGAACTGCCGCGGTGTACGCCTCCACAACCTCGGGACTGCGTTTAGAGCAGGTGGCGTGTGGCCCCACAGGTACCAAGTTGTGGTGCGACGTTACTCTCCCACGCCCTCGCCCGGTGGTGCCTGCCGCTCTGCGGCGTAAGGTTTTTGAGGCCATTCATGGCCTGGCACATCCGTCCATCAGGGCGACTTCAGCCATGGTGGCCGACCGGTTTGTCTGGCATGGCCTGCGAAAGCAGGTTGCAGCCTGGGCACGTGCCTGCATTCCGTGCCAGACCTCCAAAGTCCATCGTCATGTCCAGCCCCCGCACCAGACATTCGAGGTTCCCCCCGCCCGTTTTTTCCACATCCATGTGGATTTGGTGGGTCCATTGCCCTATTCTAGGGGTTACACTCATCTACTGACGGTGGTTGATCGGTTCACTCGTTGGCCGGAGGCGCTCCCGTTGTCGGACACCTCGGCGGCCTCCTGTGCACGGGCCCTGGCGTTGCATTGGGTGGCTCGTTTCGGGGTCCCGGCTATCATTACTACAGATCGGGGAGCCCAGTTCACCTCGTCTCTCTGGGCCGCGCTGGCGCAGCTTTATGGTGCTCAATTACAGCAGACCACCGCCTATCATCCCCAAGCCAACGGGATGGTTGAGCGTTTCCATCGGCAGCTGAAGGCGTCCCTCTGTGCTCGCCTGACTGGCTACGATTGGGCTGACCAGCTGCCTTGGGTCCTCCTCGGCATCCGTACGGCCCCGCGGGCTGAGCTGGGCACATCTTCGGCCGAGCTCGTCTACGGTTCGCCCCTGCGGGTGCCGGGCGACATTCTCCCTTCCACTCCCGCCTTGCCGCCATCCGTCTCGTCAGTCTTGGGCTCCCTCCGGGAATGGGTGGGTTCTCTGGCTCCAGTCCCCACCGCTAGTCACGGAAGCACAGCAGTTCACGTTCCTTCGGAATTGCGGAGCTGTGATTTCGTGTTTCTTCGGAAAGATTGCCACCGTACCCCTCTTCAGCCGGTTTACCAGGGCCCATTCCAGGTGCTCAAAAGAGGGACTGTAACCTTCACCTTGCAGGTAGGAAATCGTCAGGAGCTGGTTTCAGTGTCCCGTCTCAAGCCGGCCCATTTAGACCAGGACCTCCCCGTGTCGGTGGCTCAGCCGCCGCGCCGGGGCCGGCCTCTGGCTGCTCGACTGGTCCCGTCAGCGGCGCCCAGTTTACCACCTCTTGGGCCTCCGCCGCCTATGGTTGGTCCCGGGCTGCCGTTGTTCATCAAGTGCCCCACGTCACCTGCACCCTCCGCTCCAGTGGACCCCCCATTGCCTCCAGCGGCGGCGTCCCCCCCGCCTCCTGTCACGCTGGGGGTATCAGTTTCCCCCATCCGTACACGTTCTGGGCGGGAGGTTCGGCCGCCCGTGAGGTATGGGTTCGAGGGTTCTGGGGGGGGGTCATGTAGGGACATAGGGATTGGCCAGGTAATAGAACCCTCGGATTGGGTTACGGTCACGGGGTGAGGAAGCGCGGGGTATTTAAATGCTTGGCGCCAAACGTTAGGTAGAGATTAGATTAGTGAGTGAAGTTAGTGTTTGTCCAGAAAGAAGTCTGTCGCGTTTGTTACGGGTTTTATACTAATAAAGGATTTAGATTATACCACTCGTCTGGACTCACTACAAGAGACAGTTATTAAAGATGTGATAGCATCACATTTGGAAAGTGGTGAAATCATCGGACAAAGTCAGCATGGGTATACCAAAGGCAAATCATGTCTGACGAATCTTATAGAATTTTTCGAGGGTGTAACTAGTAGAGTGGATAAGGGAGAACCAGTCGATGTGTTATATCTGGACTTTCAGAAGGCCTTTGACAAGGTCCCACATAGGAGATTGGTGTACCAACTTAAAGCACACGGTATTGAAGGTCCAGTGTTGAGGTGGATAGAAAATTGGTTGGCGGACAGGAAGCAAAGAGTAGGAATAAACAGGTCCTTTTCGGAATGGCAGGCAGTGACTAGTGGGGTACCGCAAGGCTCAGTGCTGGGACCCCAGTTATTTACAGTGTATATTAATGATTTGGATGAGGGAATTGAATGCAACATCTCTAAGTTTGCGGATGACACGAAGCTGGGTGGCAGTGTTAGCTGCGAGGAGGATGCTAGGAGGCTGCAGAGTGACTTGGATAGATTAGGCGAGTGGGCAAATGCATGGCAGATGCAATATAATGTGGATAAATGTGAGGTTATCCACTTTGGCGGCAAGAACAGGAAAGGAGAATTTTACCTGAATGGTGACCGATTGGGAGAACGGGAGATGCAACGTGACCTGGGTGTCATGGTGCACCAGTCATTGAATGCAAGCATGCAGGTGCAGCAGGCAGTGAAGAAAGCGAATGGTATGTTGGCATTCATAGCAAGAGGATTTGAGTTTAGGAGCAGGGAGGTTCTGCTGCAGTTGTACAGGGCCTTGGTGAGACCGAACCTGGAGTATTGTGTGCAGTTTTGGTCTCCTAACCAGAGGAAGGACGTTCTTGCCTTGGAGGAGTACAGAGAAGGTTCACCAGATTGATCCCGGGGATGCCGGGACTTTCATATGAGGAAAGACTGGATAGACTGGGCTTATACTCGCTGGAATTTAGAAGACTGAGGGGGGATTTAATAGAAACATATAAAATTCTTAAAGGGTTGGAGAGGCTAGATGCGGGAAGATTGTTCCCGATGTTGGGGGAGTCCAGAACCAGGGGTCACGGCTTAAGGATAAGGGGGAAGTCTTTTAGGAACGAGATGAGAAAACATTTCTTCACACAGAGAGTGGTGAGTCTGTGGAATTCTCTGCCATAGAAAGTAGTTGAGGCCAGTTCATTGGCTATATTTAAGAGTTAGATGTGGCCCTTTTTGCTAAAGGGATCAGGGGGTATGGAAAGAAGGCAGGTACAGGCTACTGAGCTGAATGATCAGCCATGATCATATTGAATGGCGGTGCAGGCTCGAATGGCCGAATGGCCTACTCCTGCACCTATTTTCTATGTTTCTATGTTTCTATGTTTCACACACCTGATGCCCAGCCCGCCCACTCACCTGAACCCTGCCCTCCCACACACCTGAATCCCAGCCCTCCCACACACCCAGTCCCCTCACACACCTAACCCCCAGTCTCCCCACACACCTGGCCCCCAAATCCCAGACGCACACACCAAAACCCTCGCCCCCCACACTCCAAACCCCCAGCACCCCACACTCCTAACCCCCACCCCATCACACACGTCCCCCAGCCCCCACACACCTGACCCCCTCAGCCCCCCATATATCTGACCCCAGCCCCCTACGCACCTGACCCCAGCCCGCCACACACGTCCCACAGCCCCCCACACACCTGACACACAGCCTACCGCTCACCTGACCCACTGACCAACAGCCCCCTCACACACCTAACCACCAGTCTCTCCACACAACTGACAACCAGCCACCCCACACTTTTGATCCCCAGCCCCCCCACACACCGGACCCCCAGACCCACACATACCTGAACTCCAGCCCCCTGCATACCTGAGCCCCAGCCCCCCACAAATTTGATTCCCAGCCCGCCACACACTTGATCCCCAGCCCCCGCACGCCTGACCTCCAGCCTCCCACATGCCTGGCTCCCAGCCCACACACACCAGACATCCAGTCCCCCCACATACACCTGACCCACATCCCCCACACACACCTCGTCTCCAGCTCCCACATACCTGACTCCCAGCCCACACGCACCAGACATCCAGTCCCCCCACATACACCTGACCCACATCCCCCACACACACCTCACCTCTAGCTCCCCACATACCCGAACCCCAGTCCCCCTACACACTTGACCCCCAGACATCCACTCACCTGACCAACTGACATCCCATACACCTGATCCGCCAATCCACCAACATACCTGACCCCTTGGCCACCCAAGTATCTAAATCCCAGTCCCTCACACACCTGACCCATGATCCCCAGTACCCACACACACATGACACCCAGCCGCCCACACACGTGCCCCCACCCCCCCACATTCCAGAACCACAGCCCCCCACACATACCTGATCCACAGCCCCACCACACATCTCCCACAGCCCACCCACACACCTGACCCTCAGCGCCCGACACAACTGACCCCCAGACCACCCACACAATTGAACCCCTAGCCCCCAGCCCCCCACACCCCTGACCTCCAGCCCCCACACATATGGCTCCCTCCCCCCACACATGTCACCCCTGATACCCAGCCTCCCACACCCTTGACCCCCGCCCCCCCCATACACTTGACCCCCTGACACCCAGCCCCCACACATGACCGCCAGCCCCCGACATACCTGAAACGCAGCCCCTTTCACACACATGACACCCAGATCCCCATGCACCTGGCCCTCAGCCCCCCACACACCTGCTCCCAGCCCCTCACACACCTGAACCCCAGCCCCCCACACACCTGTACACCAGCCCACCCACACACACCTGACCCCCTGACCCCCAAGCTCCACCACACACCTGATCCACGGCCCCTACCACACACCTGACCTCCCAGCCACCACACACACCTGACACCCAGACCCCCACAACCTGACCCTCAGCCCCCCACAACGTGACACTCAGCCCACCCATACACCTAACTCCCAACCCCACACACCTGACACCCAGCCCCCTTCCCATACCCCTGACCAACAGCCATCCAACCCCCCACACCCCGGAGCAACTGAGTCCCAAGCCCGTCACACACCTGAGCACCGCCCCTCCCCCATTCATCTAACCCCCTCAGCACCTCACACACCTGAACACCAGCCCCATCACACACCTGACCCTCAGCGCCCCACGCATCTGATTGTCAACCACCCCCACATACCTGTCCCCAAGCCACCCCAACCTACCTGACAACCAGACCCCCCCATACAAATCATCCGCGGCCCCACCACACACCTGAATCTCAGCCCCGCACACATCTGCCTCCAGACCCCACACACCTGACACCCAGCCCCCACACACGAAACCTACTGACACCCATCCTCCGCACATTCCTGACCCCCAGCCCCCCAACATCTGACCCACAGCCCCATCACACACCTGACCCACACACCCCCACATAGCTGACTCTCTGACCCCCCAGCCCCGCACACACATAACCACCAGCCCCCCACACACACCTGACCGCGAGCCCCCCACACACCTGACCCTCAACAACTTCCACACAACAGCCCCCAGCCCCCAGCCCCCACACACATGACTCCCAGCGCCCCACAAACCTGACCCTCAGTGCCCCACATACCTGATCCCCTGACCTACAGCCTCAAACACACCTGACACCCTGAGCCACAGCCCCCGAACACACCAGCCACCCACACACGTGATCCCCCGCTCCCCCACAAACCTGATACTCAGACCCCCACACACGTGACCCCAAGCACCCGCACACGTGGCCCCCTGACCCCCACACAATTGAACCCCTAGCCCCCAGCAACCTGATCCCCAGCCCCCTACACCCCTGACCTCCAGCCCCCCACACATATGGCTCCCTCCCCCCACACATGTCACCACTGATACCCAGCCTCCTACACCCTTGACCCCCACCCCCCATACACTTGAACCCCTGACACCCAGCCCCCCCACACATGTCCGCCAGCCCCCCAACATACCTGAACCGCAGCCCCTACCACACACCTGACACCCAGACCCCCACACACCTGGCCCTCAGCACCCCACACACCTGACCCAAGCCCCGCACACACATAACCCCAGCCCCCACACACCGGACACCCAGCCCCCCCATACCCCTGACCAACAGGCAGCCAACCCCCCACACACCGGAGCAACTGAGGCCCAAGCCCTTCACACACCTGACCACCAGCCCTCCCACGTATCTAACTCCCTCACCCGACCTACCTGACCCCCAGACCACCCCATACAACTCATCCGCAGTCCCCGCAGCCCCCCCACACAACTGAACCCCAGCCCCGCACACACCTGAACGCCAGCCCCCACACAAACATGACCCCCAGCCCCCCCACACAACTGAACCCAAGCCCCGAAAACACCTGACCCCAGCCCCCACACATCTGACCCCCAGCCCCCACACTCACCCGACCTCCAGCCTCCCCACACAACTGACCAACAGCCAACCCACACACCTGAACCCCAACCCTGCACACACCTGACTTCCATCCCCCTGCATACCTGATCCCCAGCCCCCACACACTTGATCCCCAGCCCCTCACACGCCTGACCTCCAGCCACCCACATACCTGACTCCCAGCCCCCATGCACCAGACATCCAGTCCCCCCACGTACACCTGACCCACAGCCCCCACACACCTCACCTCCAGCTCCCCACACACTTGAACCCCAGACCTCCTGCACACCTGACCAAAAGCCCCCCACTCACCTCACCAACTGACCTCCCACACACCTGATCCGCCAGTCCACCCACATAACGGACGCCTTGGCCACCTATATACATGAATCCCAGTCCCCCACACACCTGCTCCCTGACCCACAGCCGCCCCACACACACATGACCCCCAGCCACCCAACACTCCTGCACCACAGCCCCCCCCACACACACACATGGTCCCCAGCCCCACCACACACCCGCCAGTCCAACCACACACCTGACCCTCAGCGCCCGACACAACTGACCCCAGACCACCCAAACAATTGACCCCTAACCCCCAGCTGCCCTCACCCCTGACTTCCAGCCCCCCACACATATGGCTCCCTCACACCACACACACGAACTCCTGATACCCATCCCCACACACTTGAACCCCGCCCCCCATACACTTGACCCCTTGACACCCAGCCCCCCACACATGACCAACAGCGCCCCGACATACCTGATCAGCAGTACCTACCACACACGTGACACCCAGAATCCCACGCACCTGGCCCTCAGACCCACGTACACCTGACACACATCCCCGCAAACACCTGACCCCTAGCCCCCCCCACACATGAACACCAGCCCCCCACACACATCTGACCCCCTGACCCCCAAGCTCCCCCGCACACCTGAACCACAGCTCCTACCACACACCTGACCCCCCAGCCACCCCACACACTTGACACCTAGACCCCCACAACCTGACCCTCAGCCCGCCCACAACCTGACCCTCAGCCAACCCACACAGCTAACCCCCAGCCCCCATACACCTGACACCCAGCCCATCCCATACCCATGACCAACTGACACCCAACACCACACACATCGGAGCAACAGTGGCCCAAGTTCTTCACACACCTGACCACCACCACCCCATTCATCTAACCCCCTCACCACCAGCACCTCATACACCTGAACCCCAGCCCCATCACACACCTGACCCTCAGCCCCCCCACGCATCTGATTCTGAACCACACACATATACCTAACCCCAAGCCCCCCAACCCACCTGACGCCCACCCCCCATACAACTCACCCGCAGCCTCCCCCACACAACTGAACCGCAGCCCCGCACACACCTGCACCCCAGACCCCATACACCTGACACCCAGCCCCCCGCACTCGAGACCCGCTGACACGCAGCCTCCGCACATTCATGACCACCAGCTCCCCAGAAACCTGACCACCAGCCCCCCACACACCTGACACCCAGCCCCCAAACATCTGACCCACAGCCCCATCACACACCTGACCCCCACACCCCCACATAGCTGACTCTCTGCCCCCCCAGCCTCACACACACATAACCACCAGACCCCACACACACCTGACCGCGAGCCACCCACACACCTGACCCTTAAAAACCCCCACACAACAGCCCCCAGCCCCCACACACATGACTCCCAGCGCCCCACAAACCTGACCCTCAGTGCCCCACATACCTGACCCCCTGACCTACAGCCACAAACACACCTGACACACAACCCCCAAAACACCTGACACCCAGCCACCCACACACGTGACCCACCGCCCCCCCACATACCTGATACTCAGACCCACACACACGTGACCCCCAGAACCCGCACACTTGGCCCCCTGACCCCACACACTTGACCCACAGCCCCCACTCAGCTGACCCACTGACACCCAGACCCCCACAAATATGACCCCCAACCCCCCACACATCTAACCCCCTGAGCCCCAGCCCCCCACTCATCAGATCCCCTGACCCCCAGTCACAGAACACCCCGAACCCCCTTCCCCCCACACGCCTGACCCCCAGTCTGCCCACACACCTGGCCCCCAGATCCCAGACACCCACACGCCGAAACCCTCACCCCCCACACTCCAAACCCCACACGCCTAAACCCCAGCCCGTCACACACGTCCCCCAGCCCCCCTCACCCACACACCTGAACCCCTCAGCCCCCCATATATCTGACCCCAGCCCCCTACGCACCTGACCCCCAGCCCGCCAGACACGTCCCCCAGCCCCCCCCACACACCTGTACCCAAGCCCACGCACACACCTGACCTGCATCCACACCACACACCTGTCCTCCAGCCCCCACACACGTGACACACAGCCTCCCACTCACCTGACCCACTGACCCACAGCCCCCGCACACACCTAACCACAAGCCTCGCCACAAAACTGACAACCAGCCACCCCACACACCTGACTCCCAGCCCCCCACACACACCTGACACCCAGCCCCGCACACACCTGAACTCCAGCCCCATGCATACCTGAGCCACAGACCCCACAAACTTGATCCCAAGCCCGCCACACAGTTGATCCCTAGCCCGCCACACGCTTGATCTCCAGCCCCCCACATACCTGGCTCCCAGCCCCCACGCAGCAGACATCCAATCCCCCCACATACACCTGACCCACAGCACCCACACACCTCACCTCCAGCTCCCCACATACCTGAACCACAGTTCCCCTACACACTTGACCCCCAGACCGCAACTCACCTGACCAACTGACCTCCCACTCACCTTATCCGCCAATCCACCCACATATCTGACCCCATGGCCACCCAAATACCTAAATCCCAGTTCCTCACACACCTGACCCATGATCCCCAGTACCCACACACACATGACCCCCAGCCGCCCAAACAGGTGCCCCCAGCCTTCCCCCCACACTCCGGAACCACAGCCCCCCACACATACCTGATCCCCAGCCCCACCACACATCTCCCACAGCCCACCCACACACATGACCCTCAGCGCCCGACACAACTGACCCCCAGACCACCCACACAATTGAACCCCTAGCCCCCAGCATCCTGATCCCCAGCCCCCCACACATATGGCTCCCTCCCCAACACATGTCACCCCTGATATTCAGCCTCCCACACCCTTGACCCCCACCCCCCATACACTTGACCCCTGACACCCAGCCCCCCCCTCACATGACCGCCAGCCCCCGACATACCTGAACCGCAGCCCCTACCACAAACATGACACCCAGACACCCAGACACCTGGCCCTCAGCCCCCCACACACCTGAACACCAGCCGTCCCACGCACACCTGAACCCCTGACCCCCAAGCCCCACCACACACCTGAACCACAGCCCCGACCACACACCTGACCCCGCAGCCACCCCACACACCTGACACCCAGACCCCCACAACCTGACCCTCAGCCCACCCACACACCTAACCCCAAGCCCCCACACACCTGACACCCAGCCCCCCCCCCCCATACCCCCGAACAACAGGCACCCAACCCCCACACACCGGAACAACTGAGGCCCAAGCCCTTCACACACCTGACCACCACCTCCCCACGCATCTAACTCCCTCACCATCAGCACCTCACACACCTGAACCCCAGCTCCATCACACACCTGACCCTCAGCCCCCCCACGGATCTGACTCCCAACCACCCCCACATACCTGACCCCAACACCCCCGACCCACCTGACCCCCAGCCCCCCATACAACTCACCCGTAGCCCCCACACAACTGAACACCAGCCCCGCACATAGCTGACCCCCAGACCCCACACACACCTGACCGCTAGCCACACCATACATCTGTCCACCAGCCCCCACACACCTGATACCCAGCCCCCCACTCACCTAACCCACTGACCCACAGCCCCCGCACACGCCTAACCCCCAGCCTCCCCACAAAAATGACCAGCAGCCACCCCACACACAGCTGACTCTCAGCCCCGCACAAACCTGACCTCCAGCCCCCTGCATACATGAGCCCCAGCCCTCGACACACTTGATCCCCAGCCCCCCACACACCTGATCCCCAGCCCCCCCCACACACCTGAACCCCAGCCCCCACACGCCTGACCTCCAGCCGCCCACGTACCTGACTCCCAGCCCCCACACACCAGACATTTATAAAAGACGAAATTGCTGAGCATTTGGATAGCAGTAACGGGATCATTCCGAGTCAGCATGGATTTACGAAGGGGAAATCATGCTTGACAAATCTACTGGAATTTTTTGAGGATGTAACTAGGAAAATTGACAGGGGAGAGTCAGTGGATGTGGTGTACCTCGACTTTCAGAAAGCCTTCGACAAGGTGCCACATAGGAGATTATTGGGCAAAATTAGAGCATATGGTATTGGGGGTAAGGTACTGACATGGATAGAAAATTGGTTGACAGACAGAAAGCAAAGAGTGGGGATAAATGGGTCCCTTTCGGAATGGCAGGCAGTGACCAAGGTTCGGTGCTGGGACCCCAGCTATTTACGATATACATTAATGACTTAGATGAAGGGATTAAAATACCATTAGCATATTGGTTGATTCCCGGAATGGCGGGACTGTCGTATGTTGAAAGGCTGGAGCAATTAGGCATGTATACACTGGAATTTAGAAGGATGAGGGGGGATCTTATTGAAACATATAAGATAATTAGGGGATTGGAGACATTAGAGGCAGGAAACATGTTCCCAATGTTGGGGGAGTCCAGAACAAGGGGCCACAGTTTAAGAATAAGGGGTAGGCCATTTAGAACGGAGATGAGGAAGAACTTTTTCAGTCAGAGAGTGGTGAAGGTGTGGAATTCTCTGCCTCAGAAGGCAGTGGAGGCCATTTCGTTGGATGCTTTCAAGAGAGAGCTGGATAGAGCTCTTAAGGATAGCGGAGTGAGGGGGTATGGGGAGAAGGCAGGAACGGGGTACTGATTGAGAGTGATCAGCCATGATCGCATTAAATGGCGGTGCTGGCTCGAAGGGCTGAATGGCCTACTCCTGCACCTATTGTCTATTGTCTATTGACCTTCTCGAGGATTGAATTAGTCAGACGTTTTTATTTGAAGTCACAATATAACATATTGACATATCTGTAGTCATCGACTAGTTATTGATTCGCTTGGTAAAATTCCATATCTTACCACAATCCATGCAATTGATACGAACTGCCAGATCAATCTTCAGCGGAGGCCTCTAATAATCTTCTAGGAAGTAAGATCCACAATCGTGGTTACATCTCGGCTGCTGAACGTTTTGCCTGAACCTTTGTCAGCACCATCTCGGTTCCAAATCCCTAACACGTCCCAACTGCCCTTACTCGAGCTCCGCCCAGCCCATGGTTAAGCATAGCATTAAACCTATAGTGTCCAAACTATAGGATACGAGATAATGAGAATAATATGCAAAAATAACTGATAAACGCCAAATTACCTCTACACAATCATCACTACAACACATTATGCCACACAATCAGTACAACCCCAGGGCATGTCACTTCATCGGTACTACCCAGCAGGTTTTCAATCCACCAGTATTACCCTAGAATGTTTCACTCCACAGTACTACCCCACAGTGTGTCACTCAATCAGTATTATCCGACAGTATGCCATAAAGTCAATATTGCTACATCGTGTGTCACTTCATCAGTACTACCTCAAAGTGTGTCACTCCACCAGCGTCACCCACATTGTGTCACTCCATCTGTAGTATCACATAGTCTGTTACTCCCCACATTGTGCCACTACATCATTACCTACCCGCAGTGCGTCACTCCATCAGTAATATCACTAAGGTTATCATTCTATCAGTACTACGCCAACGTGTGTCACTCTATCAGTACGATCCATTGTTTATCACTTCATCAGTACAACCACACTGTGTGTCATACCATCTGTAGTACCCCACAGTGTCACTCCATCAGTATTCCCCCACAGTGTGTCACTCCATCAGAACTACCCGATATTTATCATTCAATCGGGAATATCCCAGTGCTGCCACAAATTGTGTCACTCCATCAGAATTACCGGATAGTGTGTCACTGTATCAGTACTAGTCCACAGTTTGTCAACACAATAGCTCTACTGCACAGTGTGGCACTCAATCAGTATTACCACACAGTGTGTCACTATATCAGTACAACTCCATAGCGTTACACGCCATCAGTACTGCCCCACATCATGTCACTCCATTAGTACAACCCCAGAACGCGTCACTCTTTCAGTGCTCCCCGCAGTATGTCATCCACTCAGCATTCCCCAAAGTATTTCACTCCATCAGAGCTACCTCAAATGTGTCACTCCATCCGGGCTAACCCGCGCGGTGCTAGCCCATCGCTGTGACTCCATAGTGTGGAAATCTATTAGTATTACACCACAGTTTGTCATCGCAAGAGTACTACCACACAGTGTGTCTATCCATCAGTACGACAAGCCCACTGGGTCACCTCAACAGAATGTGTTATTACATCAGTAATACCCACAGTGTCATGCCATCAATACTACTCCACAGTATGTCATTACATCAGTGCCACCCCACAGTGTTTCACTCCATCAGAACAACACTGGGGCATGTCAGTCCATCAGTACTACGCTGCAGTATGTCATTCCATCAGTGGTACCCCACAGTGTTGTACTCTATCATTACTGCCTTATGCTTGTTGCTCCATCCGTATTAACCCTGACTGTGTCAATCCATTAGTACTACTCCACAGTGTCATTCCTTCAGTACTACCTCTGAGTGTTTCACTCAATCAGTACGACATTAGATTATGTCATTACATTAGTACGACCGCACACCTTCAGTACTACACGAGAATGTGTAATTTCACCGGTACGATACCGCAGTGTGCATCTTAATCATTACTTTCGCATGGGGTGTCATT